>NW_025401006.1:550449-690215 GCF_015345945.1 Tribolium madens
AAAATGAAAAATCATAGTTGACGGATGATTTTGAAATTTGGTATAGGTTTCAATGTTGATAGAATTTTTTTTAACAATTTTTTGTCATGTTTGCTACATAAAAGACATTTTACTCTACAGAAAAATAGGTTTTTAGAAAAAAGGCATTGGATAAAACGGTATCCAGTTGCAGTGTTACAAATTATTAACAAAAATACTTTCTAATCTGTTGCGAACTTAAACTGTCTTAAATGATCACGCTGTATTATTCCAAAAATTTTTGATTTTTACCAGAAAAATATGGTTAATTGTAATAAGAAAAGAAACTAGCTAAACAATTATAGCAAAGCAATTGCAAAATTCCTAACACCTATGCATGTTTTTAATGAAAAAACAGTTGCGTCTCTTCATTTTCGTGAAAACCTATAAACAACATAAAAAACTTAAAAATTGGACACCCCTTATGGGTGCAAGCAGAAAAGAAGTCACCCAAACAAGAACAGACTAATTGTGCGCATGCTGATTACTGAGTAAAGCACTTTTTAGCAATTTTTGGAAGCGTGGTTAGCACGTGTGACTACCTGAAAAATTCAGTAAAAAAATGTTGTGAGTGCCCGTTTTGATCCAATTAAGTGTCTTATTCCCACCAGAATTCAATAAAATTCAACATATTTTTTGTACTCCGAAAAGTTGGATTATTTGAAACAGAGAAAAATGTCTGGGGGTAAGAAAAAGGGGAAAAATCCTGCAGCTGTGGACAATTGGCTGGATTCAATCGGACTCTACCGAAAAAATGTTGCTTATGATGAGACCTGCTTATTTCGGGCTGTTAGTGAACAGGTAAGTACGCATAAACACGCAAAAAATTGTTTGTAAGAGTGTGTCTAGCTGTTTCAATGTCAAATTTACCACGAAAGAGTCCGCAAAGAATGTATAGACTACGGGAGACGACATCACTATGACTTTTGGCATTTGCTCGAGGATGAAGACGAATGGTACAATCATTTAGATTTATTAGAAAAGCATATGGTAGTCTGTGGTAGTCTAGAGATCCAGCTAATCAGTCACAAGTACAAGTAAGACTTACTATATTATAAACTGAATATCTTGTAATTTTAAACATGGTAGCCGCGAAGTTGTTGTATACGATGCTGCACACCAAAAGGTACTCCAAGTTACTCAAAGAGGCTTAGATGAAATTCTCATGCTGTGTCTCATGAATGAAGACCATTATGATGTTGTCTATGAGAAGGAACATATACAAAATGCAGGCTTTTGCCAATGTAATAATTTAATTCACTCAATTCTCAAATGTTAAATTGATACCTTTTTAGCCATTGTTTACAGTATTTTATATGAAAATGTTTTTGATGTTGTTGATGTACAAAAAATTGTGCATGGTATGCTGTATGAGAAAGAATTTGTGGCTTTATCATTTGCCGACAGCAATGATAATTTAGACCCTACAGTGAAATTAGAGCCAGAAGGTGACAAGAACAATGCCGTTGTTGTGCCATCACCAATGAATATAGCTCCTTTTCCGTTCAAGGTAGCTAAAGCTCTTGATCCCACAATCTATAGGAACATTGAGTATGATTCCTGGACTGAAGTTAGGAGAGGTAAGTGAAACGATTCTATGTATTTTACTTTTTTAAATTAACTAAAATAATAATGCAACAAAAAATACGAATGTACGGGGGGCTACGTTTTTGTCAAAGTTTGATTAAAATTTGGTAACATTTGAAATCAAAATGCTAATTGCGAATTGGCACCTAACAATATTTAATATATTATTGCTAAAATAAAGCAGTATGTATGTGATAGTGGTTCCAAACAAACTATAACAAATACAACAGTAAAACGGGATTAAAGGTCATTGTTGCCACCATTTTATGATGGGCGAATAATAGTTATTTATATCTCATGCCTTGTCTGTCACTTTTCAAGATGTTTTGCTTGTACTGGGTGTTTCACACAGGAACAATTATCATTTGTTCTATCAAGAGACGGCCTGAATATGATTCTAGTTTATCTACCTTAATCACTAACTAAAAATGTTGTAATTTTTGAAAGGGTGAACAAACTAGAGAAGATCATCCAATTTTTCAAAATTTGTAATCAAGTCCGTATCGGAAT
The DNA here is from genome assembly GCF_015345945.1 of Tribolium madens. Classification (NCBI taxonomy): domain Eukaryota; kingdom Metazoa; phylum Arthropoda; class Insecta; order Coleoptera; family Tenebrionidae; genus Tribolium; species Tribolium madens. The sequence goes on from NW_025401006.1 coordinate 552,565, forward strand.
ATGTATTATTGATTGCATCTTACAGGCGCAGGCCTCGTAAAATTATGTGAAATATCCTGTATGAAATGGTGGAACCTTTTGGCTCAAAGTTTGTCAATAGGGATTCTTCTTTTACACAGAAATCAAATTTTCTGACCTATTTTACTTCAAAAAATGCAGTTGCGACGTTGATGGATGTGGCACGAGATACCGTGCGATCAAAAAATCAATAAATTAGAGTAGGCGGTGATTAAAGTCTTTCAGATGACAATCCTGATTTTTGACATCAAATGTCAGTGAAAACTTTTACAAGTTTTCGTTTTATTCATTTTGAGTGAAATAATGTTCACTTTAAAGCAGAGAATTTTTATTGTTGCAAGTTATTACAAAAATGCTGTATGTACAAGACGAAAACGGTCAATGATCATTTTCATTTTCAGTTTGTTTGGAAAATTCCCAGCCAACGTGTTGCCAACTGTAGAATATTAATCGTCACCTACTCTAACTTTCTCGATCGCACGGTATATGTATCAAGGGAATAAACAACTATTTTAATCCCGAGAATGTAGGTAATGCCAGAGACGACCAAAGGGAGCTAAGGGCATTTATTTCATTCGAGGGATTAACGATGTTTATTCCAGAGATGTATACAAAATTTTCCTTCCAACAGGACTAAATTAATAATACATAAGAAAATGATATACTTTTCAAATAATCTGAAATAATTTGTCGAAATATTCAGTTAATTCAATTGCAATTTTAAGAGTAAAAATCGGTATCAAGGAGTTTATGTCAAAAAACACTCAAAAGATTCAATTCATTCAATTTCCGTTTATTTTAAGAGTAATAATCGGTAATTCATTTATGTTATTTCCGGGGGAATAAAGTAAGTATGTACAAGATGTACCAAATTTTAGTCAAAAATGAGGAAATAAAGCGTTACTTTATTCCGGTTGGGAGGAAACATTATATTGTATTAATAAATTCAAGAACAACACATCTAAAAATTTTAGAACTTCGTCTTGGTGACTGGTATTACGGAGATGACAATTTAATACTAGGAACACGTTGTATTCTTAATCAAGACAACCAAACTTATGAATGTTACATTCAAGAAATAATTAAAAATGAAAATAAATGTGTCGTTTATGTCACAAAATTGGCCAAAAAGCGAACTGTGAACTACACCGATTTGTCTCCAGAAAATGACGCAAAACCATGGCCTCTGCCATACAGGTACAACAATTGATTTAATTAACAACACTATACGAATGTTGTGATTTTAGATTTACTAAAAACCAGGGCTCGACTCCGCCTCAAGCCGCAACACCGGATACTAAGCCTCTTAAGTTACCGAAAAGACGTAGAGATAAACGCAGAGTGAAAAGTCAAAGCGAATCTCAAGCATTGGTTTCGTCGGAACAGCTTGCACAAGACATTGAAGCCTTTATTGGCGTTCCATTGGTAAATTTGTACATTCACAAAAATTGATAACGTTAATTATTATTTTAAAGCAAATGCACAATAATTCCGATCAAAATTACAATCAACCGGAAAGTCCCCCGCAAATGTCTAACTCGCAACATAATTTACTGGTAACACCGGAGATCCCATCGCCGTTGCCTAAGTTTTCCTGGGAAACTCCCTGGAGTAACACCGCTTCTGCATCGTGCGAAAAATTCGTGTGGTCGCAACCAGTGACCTCTCCTGCTGTAAAACCGATGGTAGCATCGGCTCCAGTCACTCCAAACGTGATTCCTTATCATGGTAACTGTCATAATTACTTTTTACTTCACATTTGGAACTTTGAAACTTTCAGATTCACAATATCCATTTGTCTACAATTACCCTGCAGACAATTCATACATCTCGTGGAACAACTGTACAACTCCTCCAAACACTCAATTTCCGGTGGAACCGGAAGAGGATATTGAAAGACCCGACAATTTCCAGGACTACACAGGAAATTTTGAGCCACAACCTGTTAAAGAGAGACCTCCACTGATTCTTCCGCCACCAAATTCTCAAGTTGAGGTGTTTTCACCTGTGATACCCATTCCTCCGGGAACTCCGGTGATCTACGCACATACTCCAGATGGATCGGAAATGGTAGTACCTGCGCCACCATTCCAAGTTTATACTCCTCCAGTAGACGTGCAATACATTTCACCAGCACCATTTTTCTACTCGCCAACGATTCCAACCACTTGGTATCCACTAGGAATCAATTCTCAGGGATTTATTTTCCCAACTCCAGTTAATCAGAATTTGCAAAGTAATTAACAGCGTTTCCAAGATATTCTTTAGTAGGATAACTGTTTAATTTTTGAAGAGATTTATTTTCGTTATTTTTGTCAGAGTTCATTATAGTTTATCATGTATTCATTTATTAATTAATGCATTTAATTAAGTTTGTTTTGTTCTTGTTCAGAAAAATACATATATTTTTTGATACTTGTTATTAGTTGTTAAATAATACATGTGAAAGTGCAAATACAAAACATTTAAGTATTGTTAACGAATTAAAAAAAAAACTATTTATGATTCGTCATCGCTTCCTGCTGCTTGTCTCGGTTTGGGTCCTCCGGCCCTCTTCGCCATGATAATTTGATCAACTCGAAGAATCGTCGCTGCAGCTCCCACTGCATATTTCAACCCCCAATATTTGCAAGAATACAAATCCAAAATATTCTTTTCTAAAGCGTCACAAATCGTGCTTTCGGCATCGATATCAACTCCAACATTTTTCTGTCCATTCTGCAAACAAAAATGTTACACTATAAAGAAAAACACTGCAATAACTCACCTGATGAGCTTGTAGAATTTTTTCTAAAACAACAGTAGACCGATGTCCGCTGTTATCTGCAATAGTCTTAGAAAAACTTTCCAACCCTGTTGCAAATTTTCTCACGGCGTATTGTTCCAAACCGGGAAGAGTATCAGCGTACTGAGTTAACTGATGAGCCAACTCGGCTTCTGCAGCCCCTGCGCCGGCTAGGAAACGCCCATCACGTGATATACCCTTGAAAGTGTTGACACCATCGTCGATAGCTCGTTCGATGTCGTCCATATAGTTGTCAGTAGCGCCACGAACGACTATGGTGGAAATGCGAGACTGTTTGCCTTCAAGTCTGAAGACTACAATGGGGGTATCCCCGAGTTCCTCAACACAGACTACATCGCAATAACCCAATTCTTGGGGTGTGGGGGCCGTCAAACGTGGCAGCACTGTCGCCCCAACCTGAGAAAATAAAAAAAGTGAAATCAATTTGTCACATGCGTTTTGATTTTGTTACCGTTTTGCTGAGTCTTCTCACATCAAACTTAGAATTAAGCCTCACTGCCATCAATCCATACTTATTGATGTAATGTAAGGCCATATCTCCAAATTTAGCGCCAGCGACAATCACTTTTGCTCCAGTATCAGCAATAGACTTGATCTGTATTTCCAAGAGATTCTCCTCTCCCCTACTGAAATTCATCAGCTCATCTGCAGTTTTAATCAGAACTGTTCCTTTAGTCTCAGTTTGCATTACGTCAACTGCACAACTGTAAACAGCAACTTTAGCGTTCTGTACTTTAGTGATTTCTCCTTCGACTTGTCTTTTAAAGACCATTCCTTGGACAACTTGGGAGTTTTGCAGACCTGAACCTAATACTTTGCAAACACGCACATTGTCAACATTAAATGTGGTGTCTTCAGGTAGGATTGAAACACACGCTTTGGCTACTAAACTAGCAAGAAAGTCCTCATTTCCATACTGTTTCGATTGGATTGATGATTTAATCCCTTTAACCACTTCATTCAAGTTTCTGTAATCTTTGATTTCGTAGCAGATTAGTTTTGGAAGAATTTCAAGACACTTTTCAAGGGCTTTCTCATAACCCTCTGCAACTTCAGTTGGTGTAACCCCTAACCTGATAAGTTCTTCGGAAGCTTCCAAAAGAGCCCCAGCCAAGATAATCACAAAGTTTGTGCCATCACCCACTTCAGAATCTTGCATTTGACTCGCAAGAATCATCAGTTTGGCGGCAGGGTGTTCAACATCGAGTTCCCTAATTATCGTGGCAGCATCACTGGTCACAAATTGCTTCTCAAGATGGTTAATCACCATTTTGTTCATGCCATTGGGGCCATAAGCTGAACGCACGGATTGGGCAAATTCTTTGCAAGCGTTGATATTTCGAATCACTGCTTCTTCGAGACCAGAGTAGTACTGGAAAAAATGGAATTTGAGTAATTTTGCCGGCCCGGAATGACACCCAGTGAAGACCACATGTCAATTCATTGGGGAATTTTCAAAGTTGTGACTTACCCGCGCTCCGTCTTTTAACATCTGGGCGAAGCCCGGGGCTTTAGGGACGTGAAGAGCCATTTTTGAGTTTGAATTATTAATTAACAAGGAAAATGTGAATAATCGAATGATTTTGCACAACAATGAACATGTGAACTTTCGGTGACTAATTTAGTGGTTTCAGTGCTACCAACATGGACAAGAAATAAAACCAAATGAAACTTTTCAACAGCAATTTGTTGTTTTTTATTTTATTATTGCGTTGTGTGGTCTAAATTCTGTTATAACACATTAATTTTATAAATTTTGGATATTTTTCAAAATTGCAACTTTTTTTTTGTTAAAAAAATAATTCATAAATAAACTAAAAGAGGAGAGTGATTAGGCATTTTACTGTCTTAAATTAAATAAGACAATAATAGCTGAAATGAGCCAAATCTGGTGAATAATTAGGAAAAATTAATAATCCTTTGTTCTTGGCTTCGACCCAATCTAACCCATGCATTTTAAATTTATCGAAATGTGATTCGTCAGTAGCAGTTTAACTTATGGCGCCAACTACTATCCAATCAAATTCATACTGTACAAAAATTTTGATATTTCTATTTGTGGTTTTAGTCGGCCATTATTGTATTGTCATTGGCTGAGAAAACATTGTTCGTTATTGGCTACCTGTCATTAATTGTCAGTGTGACGTATGTGACGTACAGGAACGGTGCAACGGAAATTTTGATCGTAAAATTTTTGTCGTTTTATTTTTTAATTCGTTGTTGAAACTATTCTCAAGTAGAGTTTTAATTGGTAAAGTTTTGGTGCCTAGTTTAAATACAAGAGGTAAGTGGATTGAATAATTTGTATTCGAATGTGATAATTTAACCTAAAAAAGGCCCTTGAAACATGAAATCAATTTTTTGTTCTTCACCTATCAGTGATCCTCTTGCACTTGGACTTTTGTTACAGAAAAATGGGAGACGAAAACAGAATTCGTTCGTTTAAAAACAAAGGCAAGGATTGTGAAGTGAGTATCTCAATTTGATGCAATTTTTGCGGGAATTACGAAATTTTTGCATAGGAAATGCGTCGCAGACGTGCAGGACAGACCATCGAACTCAGAAAAGCAAAGAAAGAGGACCAGCTATTAAAGAGAAGAAATATATCTTTACAAGAAGAGGCTTCAACTCCTCTTCAAGAGAACAACTCTGTGTCGCTTGTTACCATGTCTGCTGAAGAAATCTTGATGGGTAATAGTATTAAACCACCTTGATTTATCACTTTACTTGGTTTTATCTACGTTAATAGGAATGATGAGCCCTGATGAGAATCTCCAATTTAAGGCAACTCAAGCCTGCCGCAAGATGCTGAGTCGGGAGAGAAATCCACCAATAGATCACATGATTCGTTTGGGAGTTGTCCCACGATGTGTTGAGTTTTTGGGCAAGACACACAAGTAAGTCTCCAGTTTTGCAATGGATGAAAATTCATTGAAAAAATTTCAGTCCATCCTTGGTGTTTGAAGCTTGCTGGGCCCTTACAAACATCGCATCTGGCACATCCGAGCAAACAGCCGCCGTGGTTCAAGAAGGCGCTCTTCCCAAACTCCAACAACTCCTCTCTTCAAATCGTATCGACGTAGTAGAGCAAGCAATTTGGGCAATTGGTAACATCGCAGGTGATGGACCTGAAAGCCGCGATTTGGTGCTAAACTACGGCGTTTTACCCAGTCTTATCAGCTTGATCAAACCAAACACAACCTTGTCTTTGTTACGCAATACAGTATGGGTTATTTCCAATCTTTGCCGCAATAAAAATCCTTACCCCGATTTTGAATTAGTCAAACCGGCTTTGCCTGTCTTGGCGAGGCTTTTGTCGCACGATGATAAGGATGTTTTGGCTGATACATGTTGGGCTTTGAGTTATTTAACCGACGGTAGTAATGAGAAGATTCAAGCTGTGCTTGACACTGGCTTGATTGATCGCTTAGTTATGCTTTTGTATAGTGAGGAAAGCACCGTCCTAACTCCGGCTTTGAGAGCCGTTGGTAACATTGTTACCGGAAATGATCACCAGGTATAACTTCATGTAATTAAACTGTTAATCATTAATAATTTCATGTTGATAGACTGATATGGTAATTAATGCCGGGGCTTTAGATTGTATGATACGTTTACTGCAACATAGTAGGCTAAATATCGTCAAAGAAGCTGCTTGGACAGTTTCAAACATTACTGCCGGAAATAGTGAGCAAATACAAAAAGTCCTAGATACTGGAATTTTGCCTTATCTTCTTCACGTCCTACAAACCGTAATTGTTACATTATTTTCGTTTATTTTATTTGAAAAGCTGTCTTTTAGGGCGACTTTAAATCACAAAAAGAAGCAGCTTGGGCAGTTACTAATTTCACAAGTGGAGGAACTTCAGCTCAATTGGCACAGCTTGTAGAAATGGGAGCTTTGAAACCTATGTGTAATCTCTTGAATTCCAAAGACAGTAAAACCATTATTGTAGTACTGGAAGGGCTTAATAATATTTTATCGGTAAAAATTTTTTTGTTTGAATTTTATCTAATTATTGATTTTAGGCCGCTGCTAAGTTAAATCAAGCTGAAAGAGTCGCCATAATGATTGAGGAGTGTGGCGGTTTGGATGGAATTGAAGCTTTGCAGAGTCACGACAATGAGAAAGTTTACGAAAGGGCTTTGCATATTATCGAAAATTATTTCGCCGATGTAAGGCTGTTTTTTGGGTAAATAGTTTGGTAATTTGTTGTTTTTCAGGGCGAGGAAGGAATGACCGCTACTGTTACAAATGGCCAGATTGAATTTGCTACTCCCAATATGACTGACCAACAACAATCACCATTTTCCTTCTAACTTTCTATTGATTGATTTAGTTAAAGTGAAGCGTCATTCCTTAGTGTGTAACTGTCATGTTTTTGTATTTTTATAGTATGTATTACAAATATGTTCCCAGTTTTCGAATTAAAAATGTATGTTAAATCTTGCAACTATTTTTTATTACAACAAATACGGAGTTTGTCAAACGAAGTGTAATAAGATTTCGCTCAACGCTTGTGTGCGGGTATCGCATAAAAAGTTACCAAAAACAGTTTTAAGTTGCATTTTGTAATAGTTTTATTAACGTACTTCCATTTAGGAAAAAATGAAATGGTCCTTCATTAAAGACATCGCAGCTATCGATTTCAATCTTTAATACTTCAGATATTATATTCATTTTTATAAAAATACAGCTTTTTTACATCCTAAGCTTTATAATTTTCTCTAAGGTACTAACGGAATATTTGTTTTGAAATTTGAGTATAACTTCTAAAGGATCACCTTCTGTAGATTCCCTAAATGGTATATCATAAAATATCACATACAAGGCTAGCCTATTTAGAGTGTCTTTATCAAAAGTGAATTCATCACCCTCTGTATAAGCCACCAAGGCAGGTGCTAAACCAGGTTCCCAATCTTCTAAAATCTGTATTATTTGTTGTTTTATGGCTAATATTACTTCCGGTTGAATCAAATTACAAGCCAATTGAGTTGATAATATTTGTGCAAAAAGTAATTTAATTTGCCAAAAATTTAAAGCGTTTGGTAGCAATCTCATATCACGAATAACCTAAAAATAAAAATCGTCATTCGGTATTTAACAGTCTTGATAGTCACCTTTAAAAGAAAACTGATAACAGGTACAATAACAAGTTTGTCTTTCACTACAGCATCGTACGTTACTTTCGTTAACATTCGTGTTAATTTCAATTCTTCTGCATTTAATTTATCAGTTGAAAGAAAGTGATCACAGAAATATTTAATAGCTTGATCATGTGTGAATGAAACAATTGATGACGGTGAAGGGTTCCAGGGTACGGTTTCAGACTGAGTTAAAGTTTTTGCTAATTGGCTGTGATAACCCAATTTATCGGCAATATAGCTCAAACAACCCGCCTTTTGTTTCACTTCAACAAACCCATTTGTGGATAGTATTGTCCTAAAAATGAAAAATGTCACTCTAATTTTATAACCAGAGAATGATTTACATAAGAGAATTCCAATTTTTGCTTCTCTTGAAAACCACAGGCCAATACCGTTCATCCTCGATTGACACTTCTTTCAACATACTAAGATCGGGAATAATTCCGGGTGCTTTTACGAAGGATTTTGTCCCATCGAGTTTAACGACACTCAAAGACGCGTAACAACATTTACCAGAATGAACATCTTTTGGTATTATTAAACGCGGCTCGACTGCCAATACGTATAAATGTCGGAAGGCTTGAAGGTGGTACCTAGAGTGACATTCATTATTTTTTTTCAATTCAATTCTATTTTAATTACCTATTATCATTACTATGAGTTGGAAATTTCGGATAAAAAGCACATATTAAGGCCGCTATATTCTCCGGAGAATTCGAGAGAGTGTATCTACCACCTCCCAAAAATAATAATCCCAAAGCCATATGCATTGCCAAGTGTGAACCATAAGTTACTACAGAACTGCTAGCGACACCTACACGGCGACGCAAAAGTCGTACAAAACGCATTATTTCGAGATTACCGGTCCCAGCCATCACCTTTAACAATCTTTTAAATAAAAACCTCTAATAATAACTTGTTAAGGTACCATTGCGCTCGACAAAAGCAGAACATTAAGACACGTTTCAACAGTTGGTTTGCCGGCTAATTCAGCTATGGATTTGATCGTTAAGTTGGTAAACATGCGACAGAAGTGAAGTAAGGTCTGGAAGGCATTTTCGTCCGCAGAGCCGGCATATTTAAGTCCTAGAGCGAAACAAGCCCCTGTCACAATGTTACAATAAGCTTGGCTGCAATGTAAACAATAATTATCTTTTTTTATTGTTTCAAGTCACTCACTTCATTGCTTCAAAATCAATATCCAAATTTGGTGATGGTTTTAGCATGCAGTATGGTCTGATGGTGCTCGGTACTTGACCCTCGACCCACTCTTTGCTAGGTATAATATCATCCCAAAGGATCAAAGCTAGAGAATAAAAACACAATTTGGGTAAACTTTAATTTTGGACTACAAACCTCGGGCTAATATTCGAAACATCAAGAAATCAGGTCGCACAAAATCCAGGAGATATTGTGTCTCCGGTGGCGCCATCCAATCAGCTACTGCTTTATTCCCGGTTCCCAAATACATAAGACCTAAAGCTATTGTAGCTCCCGGTGCGGTTACATCTAAATTAACTGAAGAACCTTCACGGATTTGAAACGAGGGGACTTTATATTTGTCTTTTTGTGCGCCTGAAAATGATCATTAATAAAAATGTTTTATTCCACGTGGTGGCTTAGGTACCGGTTAAGGGTCTTCGGTTACCACCGACCATATAATAATGCAACCTGTCTGATATATTCAAGTCTGACAAGCCTAATGAACAACTGCCTTGTTTTAACGTTACTAAACCTAGAGATAATCCGGCTGCAAGAGAATATGATTCTCGATCGACGCTGTTTTCCATTTCGGGGCCTGGTGGACGTCCGATTTCGGATAGGAGGACTTCGATGATGTGGCGATGGGATGTGCCTTGGTAGACTAAACCAATTCCTAAAAGCAAGGTAAATTTTTATCACTAAAAATGTATAAAGAAAATTAAAAACTGTTAAGGATTTAATATTTATGTACTGCCATTTAAATTTTAGATGGTATGTTTAAAATTTTATATTCTTCAATCGTAAATTCCCATAAAACAAAAGTTAAAGTGAAACTGTCAAATGCAGAAATCAAATCAGAGATTTGTGATTACACAAAAAACTATTTTAAAGGTGGTTTAAGATTTGATGATGTGAAAAATTGAACAGTGTGCACGATTCTTTGAAACGTAAAACCATTTAGCACTTAAGATGATGATGTTACACTTGCACTAAAGAAATTCCAAGGAAATCTCAAAAGTTTATTCAAAAGATTCTGACGAGCAAATTCTAAAATACACGAGAAGTAGACGGTGACTTTGGTATTATTAAGGAACTCAAATGCAACAAATCCAGAAAGGAGAGAACATCGACAGCCCCCTTGCACAATACATGACAATATTAGCGAAACAATATTGAAAAGTCGTTTCTTATTGACATAATTTGTGGGAACTCGTTCTTTATAAAACTCGCGCTTCGCTGTTCGTTTCAGAAATCTGAACTTGTTCTACAAAACTTGCCTAAAAAGTATGGACACAGCTAAACATTTTAAAAACGGTTTATCCAATTGTACTGAAATTTGGTATAAATATGTTTAAAAGTATTAAAAATCACACATTTCAATCAAAAAAATTATATGTATATAATTATTATAAATATAATTAATTAATAACTAATTATAGTACTATAATTTGATTTTTTTATTTTTATTCTACAAAAGATGTTCAAAACGCCCTTCAATTTACTTTCTGGTAATAATACCTAAATTGAACAAAGTTTTGTAAATTATTAGAGTGGAGTAAAAACTAAAAGTACACACCTGGGCGCACCTGCGTGCAAACATAAGAGGGGAAGCGGACTAATGGTGTCCTTTCTCAAATATTGCGATAATAAAGCAAATCTGCACGCCACTGCTTCCAGAACCTCCCCTCTTTTTTAAAGTGGACTCGTTCGAGACGCAGTTTGGTCATCTACGCATGCACGCCCAGGTTGTACTCTTAGCTTTTACCCCCACTGTAAACTATTAGAGATATTAGGCTTGAATTTAATTGCTGAAATTTCTCGTAATAATTTGATTAATTGCTTAGAAAATTTTGTTTAACGTATTCCTTACTGGAATTTTTTTTACAAATAAAATAGGCATAATATACAGGGTGTGTCAGAACTCGCGCCCCAGAGAAAAAAATCAAGTAAGATAAGATAAGTAACATGGAAAAAATATTTAAAAAATTCTATCTGTCAAAATTTTTTTGACATTTGACATTTTTTTATGTCTATTTAATGAAACTGATGATCCTGTATGTTTTTTTTATAATTTAGTAAAGATACAAAAATTTTGACAAGAAAAGCCACAAATACAATTTAGGATACAGCTTTCTTGTTTCCTCTTCTAATAGCCTGTAGCAAAAAAACTTGGAAAATTATTTTTCCAACAGAAATAAATAGAGTCAAAGAGTAAAATTTAAACTCTCAATACTATATAGATATATTTTTTTAACATTTTTTCATGTTCCTGGTATCTTATCTTACATGGCATTTTTCTCTGGGGCGCGAGTTCTATATGAGGCAGACACATATTTTTAGGTGTTTTTTTTTCCAAAATAATTACTAATTATTATTTATTGTTAATAAATATTAATTATTATAAATTAGAGGGTTCAGATGTCAATCAGTTTAAGTCATATCATGTTAAAAATGAAAGGTGAAAACCAAAATCTTTATTGAAAGAAAATTGATAATACTTCAAAGTAGTGCTAACGGGCATTGGCCAAATGAAATTTTTAACAATACAGTGTCATCTGAACCATATAAATCATTTTGAGAAAAATTGTGACTTAGACTGATTGACTTCTGAGCCCTCCAATTACTGAACTAAATCAACTATAACCACTAACAAATTTTTCTTCAATCGTATTTAAAATAAGAAAAATTTGGTATAAAATCTATCAGTATTATTAATAAAAATACTTAGATGTTTCATATTCGTAATTTATACAAATTCATTCAAAATTTAAGACAAACTTAAAGAAAGAAGGTAGCAACTTTATTTTCTATGAAATTGCTTTAAATCAACTATTTTTGCACCTCTAGATTATTTTTTTGCTTCTCTTTAGAAGTTGCAGTATTGTACAGTTACTTAAGCCAAAAATTTTTATTGATTTTTGCATTGTAAAATTTGAAAACGTCCTGTGTCTATTCGTATTTTTGTATTGATTTATTAAAACTTTGACTTACCTAGCAAAGCAGCAACTTGCACATTTTGGTGTACATCAAGCTCCATCGACGTCGGCGGTAACATTGCTTCCACATGTATACTCAAAGTTTTCGTCATACTCAAATTCGAGGTCCCTCTAAAAGCCGCTGAAAACCCCAACAAAATCCCAATACTCGTCATTTCATGCAACTTGGATAAATAATCAAACGTATTTAAGACATCTAAATTTTTTAAATGACCATTCAAACCCAACGCCATTAAAAACCCAGCATGTTCCATCTGCTGTTCCATCGAACCTTTCGGTTTATTAAAAATAATCCAAGTATTGTCAATATTGTGCGCATCGGGATTTATCCGTAAACCGTTGGCCACACCGTTGTGAAACAACGGCCATAAATTCATATTTGAAGGTGTATCAATATGATTTAGCTCAACTGTAGTACCACGAGGAGGCGCTTTCCCGGCTAAGCATAGTGGAGGCGTTTGTAGCGGTTCGGTTACAACCGGTGCTGAAGTTCGCAATGTGAACATTCCACGACCTGTTGATAAGGCCATGGTTCTGGTACATACAGCGTATAAATGTTTTTCTTGTTCTTCGATGAAATCATGATCGGAGACGTCGGGTCGTTGGACGAGAACAATCGGAACTGGTTTAGAACTTTGTAGCATTTTCCGAGCTTCGGCAACTCGCATATCATCAGGAAAGCGGAGTTTGGTTAAGGGATTTTCAATATCGTCCATGCCATCTTGTTGTTCATTTTCGACTTGTTTTGATGTAGGGACAACACCTGGTAATTCTTGGGTTGTATACATCCCTATTTTCTCTAAAGCTGTTTCGGATTTTTCTTTTTGGAACTTTTGTGCTTGAACAGCGAGATCATCGCGCCATAATAAATAATAAGCATCTGAAGATAAGTCTGAAGGAGGATTATCCCGACATTTCCACAATGTGCTGTAGATAAGGAGGTAGATCGCTGGAGGTAGAGTGTCTAAATCTCTAATCGTGATTTTTTTCGATGTCATTAAAAGCAGTGTTTGTTCTGGTGGTGACAGCTCAGAAGATATTATTTCCCCTTGAAGAATTGTGTTTCCGTTCGATGTGAGATTGGGCTCGATAAAGTTAACCAAATTGATGGTCTTGTAGCCAAGTTCTTTACAGATGATACCACAAATCTGTTAAAAAATATTTTTTTAAAACTACACTACTCCAAAAAATTAAAGGAAGAAAAAAATTTCCAAAAATTTTTTGGTGATTTTTGAAAGGCTGTATCTGAGTGAAAAATTGTCGTATCTAGATAAAAAAAAAAAACATTTTGAAGCTTCAATTTTCTGTGTTGGAGGTATCACGCACTCTTAGAAAATAGTTATCTTAAAAATAGTTTTTGGTCCACGAACTAATGCAAAATTCTAAAAAAAAGAATATATTTTTTCATCTTGATGAAAATTGAACAATTTTCAGAAACAACAATTGTTCCTTTTATTTTTTTGTAAAACTTTGATCAACCGGCCCGGGAAAACGGTTTGATGGATCAATTTAAAAATTTACAGGGCTATGGAGGATACATTAAAACAACGCAAAAAGTTGCTTTTTTCTCTTTTTTTTAATTAATGTTGAGAGTACAAAAGAAATGTTAATCAAAAAATCGCAAAAGGATCTTGTATGACACTTATTCCAGTTTGACACTACCCTTCCATTCAAACCTGTGGCTCTGAGGCAGCAATCATTGTTTCTACTTTTTCATCCAGATTTGCTAAATTTCAACAATAAATCAGAATGATAACGAACATAAATCACAAATATTTTTTGTTTGAGAACGTTTTTTTTTAAATCGAGACGGTTCCTAACCTCCACAAACTCATGCAGACAGTGTTGACAACTCAAACAGTACAAAACTACCCTTCCATTCTCTATGCGGTCATTGGTTGTAAAGATATTGATAATCAAAAACAAAAGGATCCTTTTTCATTTAAAGTCAGATATATCAGCGATAACTTGACTTAAAAAAATATAAAAAAGCATATTAAAGCTGAATTAAGAGGCTATAAGGCCCACACATTGATAAAAAAAACACATTAAAAAAAAACCCAAGTCGGTGGACCAAAAATAAAACAAAAATATACTAAGATTTCCTAGGTCAAAATAAAGTGATTTAAACCAACTTACCAAGTTGCACCGGTTAAAAGTTAGAGGACGCTAATGAAATTATGATTTTTTTGTTGAAATTAATAATTAATTACACTATTGTTAACTATCACAAACATACATAAAGACATTAAAACCTGAAATGTTTTAACACAATTTTATAAACAATAATAATAAACGGCTAACATCCAAAATTTTATCACATCTACTTAAATATTTTTTTTACTCTAAAACCAAGGCCAATACAAAAATACAGAAATTGTTTAAAAGTAATGTACCTCTCGTATAAAAAAGTAATTATATAATATAATATAATAATATGGTTTAAAATGTGTCAAGTTGTTAATAGGCAAGTACTTTAAAATAATAAAAAAATAAAACAAATAGCACCAAAACATATAGTTTTGATATCAAATTGCCTGTAGCAATTTTCATAAAAATCGATTAATCCATTAAAAAGTTATTACAAAAATCGAAAATAATTTTCAAATTTTGACGCCCTCTAACTTTTAAACGGCGCAATTTGCTAAGTAAGTAAGTTGGGTTAACACGTTTTTTGGCATCTTAGATTACTTTTTGTCCTCAGCTTTTCGTTACACCCTGTATAAATATTTTTACATTAAAAAAAAAACTTACCTGAATGATATCCCTTGACTTGTTATTGATATGATTTACAAACGGATAAGGTCCCACTCCATCACCTTTTTGTATCAAATCGCAAATAAATTGCATAATATTGATCGGTGTGTCCCGAATGAACGGATACTCATTCACTTGTTTTAACTCATTTGGTCCGATATATCCTGTTGATTTTATTGAAAAACTGTCTGGAAAATCTTTCCAATAGTGCACCATATACTCAACCAACCCTAAATCACTGGCTATCTTATGTAAAAAAATTGCTAACAGTTTCAAATCGTCCGATCTCAACATATTCAATTTCAAATCCTCATACAGCAGATGAAAACAATAGAGAATTAATCCAATAAACGGAAAAAGAATCGAATTAACATTAATTTGAAGCGTATTTGTGTTGGTTTGAGAGTGATTTGAGCTGCATTTTAAAAGTAATGTGTGTTTAAGACACTTGTCTAACTTCGTTGCATAGTCTGAATTTATTAAATACAACCAATCTTCATCAGTACCGGCACTTGAGTGTTTCTGTCGTTTGGGGTTGCTACAAGGGGTTACGGGACAATCTTCAGTGTTACCAACGTCTTGTTCATAACCCAGAAGTTCTAAACAATTAAATAATAAATCTCTCAATAGAAAACGAAACCAAATTACCTAAAAGTAGCGATTTAAATGCATTCCATTCTTGTTCAAGATTCATATCTTGGGTTCCCGGGGCGTTCCTCGTGGCATACCATCTGGTTAAAACCACAGAAATGGTATCACGACTTAGACACTGTTTTAACGCCATCACACAGTTTTCAATTAGTGGATGTGCTGTTAATGGGGGTAAAGTGATTCTATAGTAAGTACCATCAGAGTATCTTAGAGTAATTCGGTTTTCTATAGGGTCACGTAAACCGTTCAACACAGCTTTAGGCAAATTGCTTTCGTGTTGAAAATTCAGCTGTAAAATATTAGACACATTCGTTGTTTCTGGCAGCACCGGCGATAATAAATGCTCATCAAATTTCGGATCTAATTGTAAACAATGGGGCAAAAGACTACTCCGTCTAAAATGACACTATTAAACAATTTTAAAGATTTTACAAAAGTAAATTACCTAGGGAAAGGTGAATTAAACTGAGCTAAGTTTCTACGAACGTAGGGAGATGGGGTGTGTTGGACTAGAGTACCCCCTATGTGCAATTTCCCCACCAAAGTAAGACCAGAGTATAAACTTACGTTACCGTTCTGTTCCAAAACTGCCAACATATGGCACACCTAAATCATAATTATAATTAAAAAGTCAATTGTTTGTAATACTTACAGGAATCGGTACTGCATCTTTGGCACTTATGCTATTCATCATGCCAAATCGAATATTGTTTGGATCTGAAAAATCGATTTGGACCAAACACAACTGACATTTGACTGGTAGAATGTAGCAAAGATACCACTGGTGTGTTAAATCGTCACACAAAAATACTTTGGATGCAGAACTCGATATATTATCATCTCTACAAAAATAAGTTAATAATTGAATATTTTTTAGATAAAGAAAATTACTGAGTCAAATTAGGGTCAGTCCAGAGGTGGTCTAGACAAATAATTGGAGTGGTGTGAAGGTACGACATTGGTTTTGAAGAGTCAAAAAATGAAAAATTGTTTGATACATAATAATTAGCCGCGCTTGGAATAGAAGTGTTCAGGCGTGAAGCTCTTTGCAACCAAGGACTTCCAATAGAAGAAGTGGCAGGTGACTGGCAACGACTATAGAAATTCGAATTATGTTTCAGAAACATTATTTTAGAAACGGTTTCACCTGATTGTAGCCATTGAACTGTGAGATTTAGAGTGATGCATTTGGTTATAAAAACTTGCTACGCTTCCCGGTCTACTGTTTATGGGGCTAGGGACACTTAAATAGTTTGAGTTTTTGCCACAATCCCACATTGAAAGACGACTTTTCAACTGAAATTATTATTATTACAACTGTAAATTTTAACCAATCTTACCTTATTTGATAGACTGGTCGCTGAAGGGCATGTGCTATTCATCCTATTTGCAAACTCCATTTTCTCATTTCTTGTTACTTTTCTAACAACGTAGACACTGTGTTGCCTGGTTTGTGTATCGTAAATCATACAAATGCTTGGATTCTCATTAGTATAGACCAATTGAAAATTATTATTATTTAGGACTTGTATGTATGTACCAACATTAATTGCAACAGGACAAACCTCATCAAATGGAAACGCTAAGGAATAGAGAGTTGCTTTGTTTTCAAAGAAGGTTAAATTGTGACCTTTAAAATAAAAAAAAAACAGTAACGAAAGAAAAATTTGCAAAATTACAAACCTTCATTTTCCCGATCCAGAAGTATACCATACTTCATATTCCACATTTTACTAATTTGGAAAGGTATAGCAGTGACAAAATCTTCACCTTTTTGAGTGAAAACATGAATATTATGTGAATTTATGATACAAAGAGCAGGAACAGGCTCTCCTTTAGATTCCTCGTGCTTATTATAAAATGGAAATGCATCAGTTTCATATCTGGGATGTTCACAGTGGAAAGTACACCAAGCAGCGTGTTTTATAGGTAAAGGGGAAGTGTAAGCACAAATTGTTTTTCTACTATTAACTAAATTGTCACAATTGTTTAAACCTCTAGACCACACTGCTGTGTGTCCCTTGACATAAAGTTCATCTTCCATAAAGCTGACGTGATTTCTTCCAAAAGATCCCTCACAATTCGACTCTTAAAAATTACATAATTAACACAAATTGCAATAAACTAAATGTAAACATACCGTTCGTTTCATTCTTCTTGGAAATTTCATGTTTAGCTGGAAATTTTGAGAAATTCACAGATAATCTTTTGCTAGTCCTGAGTGAATTATCACAACCTTGATAACTGTAAGATTTCTCAAAAGCTTCAATTCTGCAAGATGACTTGTGTAAATCTTGATTCACATTATTTTTACTACAAGAAATGTCTTTTGTCTCGTAGCACCAACTTGGTACAGACTCATGTAAAGGGGTTTTCCTCAAAATCCACCATTCATTATCTTTTTTCTCTTTAATTGAAACTTTTTCAAATTTATCAAGAAGTAGGTCGTCAGTATGACCGAAACTTTTTTGTGGAGGCACTCCATTGGGCCCTGGATGTTTCAATGTTTGCTGCCGTCCACTTGGAACAAACTCCTGGAAATTTTTGGATAAAATAATGAATGAGTAAGTAAAAATGCCGAACCTGTGGCTCTGAGGCAGCAATCATTGTTTCTACTTTTTCATCCAGATTTGCTAAATTTCAACAATAAATCAGAATGGTAACGAACATAAATCACAAATATTTTTTGTTTGAGAACGTTTTTTTTTAAATCGAGACGGTTCCTAACCTCCACAAACTCATGCAGACAGTGCTGACAACTCAAACGGTCCAAAACTAAATTTACCAAAATTCACAGTCTGTAATTTTTATATCAATTTTAAACAAAGATTGCATGCAATTTTTCAATAATCTGATATATTGACTGTTTACTGAAAATTTTGTAATTATAATCAAATTGTTTATTTCCAAATATAAAAATTTGTTTGTATAAAACTTAGAAAACAAAATCCCCAATAATGACATTTTCTATTACTAGTTATTTGGCGCCAAATACTTTCTAATATTTTTGTTGGCTGCTTGTTTTCCACAAAATAATTGTGTGTTTATTGTGTTCATTTCTAGGAATTGAAGTCATTGATCGTAATATGAAGTGTACTATACCTGAAATATCATGGCACAATCGGGAGCCCGTTTTGAGTGTTCATATTCAACCTGTTTCTGAAAAATTTTATAGGTTAGCAACTGGTGGTGCCGATTGTCATGTTTTGGTAAGTTTCCGTTTAAAATAAAATTAAATGACTTAAAACCGTCTTTTAGATTTGGCAACTAACAATAAACGAAAACGGTAGTGTTAAAATTGAAGCTTTATCTGATTTAACAAGACACCAAAGGGCTGTTAATTCAGTTCGGTGGTCACCAGGGGGGCAGTATCTTGCGACAGCTGATGACGACGCAAATATCATTATTTGGCAACTTAAAACCGACAATATCCCTTTGTTGGAAGGAGAAACCAATGATAAGGAAACATGGATAGTGCATAAAGTGAGTTGATATGAGTGAAAATTCTTCAATGAATAAAACATCTTTAGATTATGCGAGGACACAAAGAAGACATTTACGATTTGTGTTGGTCACCTGATGGTTTAAAACTACTTTCTGGATCTATAGATAACACCGCAATTTTGTGGGACTTTCAAAAAGGCAAAAATGAACAGATTTTAACAGATCACAAAGGGTTTGTCCAGGTATTTTTTAAATAAGTGGAATATTGGAGTGTTTAATTGTTGCAAATTTGAAGGGCGTTTCTTGGGATCCTAGGGGTCAGTTTTTGGCAACAATCAGTACTGATAGAATTTGTCGTATTTTTGAAAACACTGGTAAACAAGTGAAAGCTAGAATGCATAAAGGATTATTACCAGTACCAGAAGATCATTACCTTCACAACAAGGACGTAAAATTTTTTCATGACGACACTTTCAAGTCATTTTTCAGAAGACTGGATTTTTCTCCTGATGGTTCACTACTAGCTGTTCCTTCAGGTCGCATTGAAATTGAAGACTGTAAAAAGATTCTCAACTGTACTTTGGTTTTTGCAGTAGATAACTGGGGAGGGTGAGTAAAAAATTTTCTAAGGGAGTGACAATAATGTACTTCGTTTTTAGTCCAGTTTTTTTGTTTCCATCAGGAAAACAGTGTAGTACAGTAGTCCGTTTCTGTCCAATTCTTTTTGAACTACAAGAAGATGGCCCTGATTCATTAGTGTCCTTACCCTACAGAATGATCGTAGCGATCGGAACTGACCATGATATAATTTTGTATGACACTCAACAGCAGATGCCTTTTGCTTATTTCAAAGACATCCACTATACAAGATTAACAGATTTGACTTGGTCTAAAGATGGCCAATTGTTAGTTGCATCCTCAACGGATGGATTTTGCGCTCTTATCACTTTCGAACCTAATGAATTAGGAGTGGAGTATATTAAAGAAGAGGAAGTTGAGGAAAGTGTGTTAGATATTAGTGGATGTGAGGAATTACCGGATGATGATAAGAATCTTGATGTTAACAAACCGAAAAAATTAAATTTGTTGGAACAATGGGCAATCAAGACGCCCAAGAAGGGAAAAAAAGGAATTTCTGATAGTGATAAGAAAAATGAAGATACAAGTAAAAGAAAACTTGAAGAACCAAACAGATTGATCCCAAAACGAATAAAACCGATTCCTGTCAAGGATGAAAATGTTCAAAACCAAAAAAATGACACTCCTTTAGCTACCAGCAACAGAAATGAACGTTCCACGCCTAAAGCTAGCCCACTTTTAAATTTTCTCAAACCTATCACGAAAGAAAAAATAATTGAATCACCAGTTTTAGACCCTAAAAAATCAACAGTAGTTTTAACTTTAGACGAATTAGAAGCTAGAGACGGTTGGCACTGTGACAAAGATGAGAATAAAAATGCAGAACCTACAGTACGCAATGATGAGTGCACAGAAGACTTCAGTTTACATTTAGAAGACACAAATAGTAAAAATTGTGTTCAAGGGAATAAGAAGCCTAATGATGACAAGAAAGAAGTCACTGAAAATTGTGTTTCGAAAATTGTTGATGTCTCTACAGATAACACCGCCTCCACTAACGATGCAGAAAATAAAATAGTATCAAACACAGAAGACATAATAAATAAACCCCCAAGACGAATTCCATTAATCACGTTGTCAAGTCCTAAAACTAAGAAAAAATAGATCTGATTATGTTACGTTTTGTAAATTTTATTTCGCTTTTTAACTTCTCGTTTTATTATTTATCAAGTGATGTCAATAAAAAAAAGTATTATTTTGATGATGCATTTTGATTTTGTGATGATTAATGTTTTTCGAAATATTTTTTTTTCTCAATTGGATTAGGTATAATCTGAAATAAAGCAATATTAAACTCAAAATTTGGGCGAATATTAACCTTACTGTATCCTGGCCTGGTTTCCATTCAGCAGGACATACTTCCCCATGTTTATCTGTATATTGGAAGGCTTGTACCAGTCTTAAAGTTTCATCAACACTTCTGCCTACTGGCAAATCATTCATTGTGATTTGTCTAAGTACTCCTTTAGTATCAATAATAAATAAACCTCTAAATGCAGAATCAAATTAAAATTAAGTATGAATATTTAACCAAATATAAAACCTAAGAGTATGCCCCAAATCTTCCAAAAAGACGCCATAGGATTTCGATATGCTATGATTCAAATCCGAAAGAAGTGGAATCTTTACTTTTCCAAGCCCTCCTTCTTTTCTAGGTGTGTTAATCCAAGCAAGATGAGTGAAATGCGAATCAACTGAACAGGCAACAACTTCTGTATTAATATCGCGAAATTCTTGGATTCTATCACTGAATGCCAGAATTTCAGTGGGGCACACAAAAGTACTGAAAACATGAATTTAATTAAAAATGAAACGAATTTGAGTATCTTACAAATCAAGGGGGTAAAAGAAGAAAACTAAATATTTTCCCAGAAAGTCAGTGGATTTCAACTGCACAAACTCTCCATCGACCACGGCCGTACTTTCCCAAAAAGGGGCCGGTTTAGAAACTTAAAAACAAAATTAAAATTCTGAAATCTAGTTCACACTAATCACTCACTAACAGCTTGGGTCCATTGTAATTTATGTTCAGACTTCTTGGGGTCTACTCCAAGGGGGTACACTGTACCGGCTCCAAATCTATGACACGATTCCTCATCTGGTGTAGCCCCTAAACAAATACTTACACATAAAAACACAAAAATGCATAAATTTCGCATTTTTAGGTTAATCTGCAACGTAGCTCGGACAAAAATGAAGTGTTTGCTTAAACACTGATAAGAAAATGCCGAAAAATGCGAGAAAAAATCAATCGAATATCAAAACAACCGGTGACTTTCGATGACTGTCAAATGTCAAAAATTGTTTTCGTGTTTCCCGGGAGACAAACACAATAAACATCGCCATCTGGTTTGTGTGGAGACAGTGAGCAAAGAGGCGCTCAAGAAAATATTTAAATTAATTATTTATTTAAAATTGAATAAAAATGGATTTTGTGTTGAATAAAATTCAAGAAAATGTCGATAATGAAGATGATGACTGTGGAAGCTATTGTAAGTTTGTGCCAATTGTTTTAGTTAAATTTATTGATTTAACAATCCCGTTTCTAATGAAAAATATTGCAGTCTTACAACCCGCATCATCCCCTTATAATATTGCGGAAAAAGTTCAGCAGGCTAATATTGATTTATTCAGTACTAGTATCACAACCATGGAAAAAACTTCACGAGTTAAGTTCAAAGAAGAGTTAACTTCTTATGAACCTGAATTGTTTCTAACTGATGATGATGTTAACAGCATTGAAAGTGACCCCCCTGAAAGTGATTTTGTGCCAGATTCGGGTCAAATGTTGGAATATAAAAGTTCAAATGTAATTAATTTAAATATTTTTGATATAAACGAAGAGGAAGAGATTGACGAGGAAGTTGTCGAAGAGATAGTACCAGATGAATCCGATGTTATCAGAAATAATTTTGACAATAAAACAAATTTTTTTGAGGAATTTAACGAATCGGAATGTTCGGAACAAAACGAAAATGTTACTGTTAGAATTTCATCAAGCGGTTGTAATATGGAATCTACCTTAAAAAAGAAGAAAGTCAGAAAAAAATCGCCTCTATCTAAATCCTCAAAATCAGGAAATGTGCACATTGAGTGTAAAAATCATTGTATTGAACGACTAGACTTCGACATGTCTATGTCTATAAAAAAATTGGAAATTCACGAAAAACCGGTTAAATGCCCTTTACTGAAACTCCAAAGTCGCAAATGTTGCGATGAGAATAAATCTCGCAATCCCACAAATCTTCCTTGTTATAACGGCCACCGTTCCGAATACGGCTTGAGTTCCGAAGAGCTGGAAAAACGCGAACGTCGCAAAGAAATAATTAAACTGAAAGAGCAAAAACGTCAGCAATTAATGCATGAATACAAAAACCGAAAAAATCAACAGAACGAGGAAGTGTTTTGCCAATGGTTGAAAGATGTAGCACGAAGAAAAGCGCAAAAACAAAAGATCAATACCGGTAATGGGGCGAAGCAGTGTTTCAGTCCTAATGTAATTAGCTTTCCAACGAAAGTTTGTGAAAAAACAAACGAGAGACCAAAAACTGCTAATGAATTCGTTCCGCGACAAAACATAAAAAGAGCAAGGAGGCCGCATACTTCGCCCGCTTGCGTTTTTATTGAAGTTCCGCAAAAGCTGTTAGAACGTGGAATACATATAGGGGATTTGTTGGTTACCAATTCCAATTTCGCAGCCAAGAAAATGCATATTTTGACCGTCTCGTCTTAAGCTTAATAAATAATATATTTCTTCCAGTTATTCTAGGACGATAAAGCTTGTGCAATTTCCAAAGTTTTGTAATTTAAAATTAAAGGTAGAACTTTATTCAAGTTGTTCACTCAGAATAAAGCAATTCCAAAAGATTAATCTCTAATAAATCTATGAATTTTATTTTTTCTGTCCCTATCAAAATACGTTACTATAACAAAAACTAAAAACTTTTCAAAAGTAGATACTTAAAAAAATAAGAAATACAAATAAAATATTAATTAATTATACTCTCAAAGAAAACTTATGATTAAATTTAGAGTTTTTGATCATTTTTTTTGTTCATTGTTCTAAACTGAATAATTTTGAAGATTTTTGCATTTTTTCATCATTTTTATAAATCAGAGTTAAAAAAAACGGTTTTTACTTCCCACCGAGAAGTACAGATAAAAACTTTGTGAAAACTCTTATACTTGTTTAAACTTTATTGACAAATTTTAGAAAAATGATACGTATTTATGTATTTAGCAATATTATAAATAAAAGAACAAAAACCACAAAACAAAAACAAAACAAACAGATAATATTTATAATAATAAAAAACAATATAAAATTCGTTAAAGACTTAATTATAGTATTTTCATTCCATTTTACTTCATTATTTTTTTATTCACAAAGTAATAAACAAATTATCTTGTATGTTGGAAGTTGCAAAGCATGGCATTTCAACTTTATTTAAATTGATATGAAATAAGACAGCTCAGGTTGAGAAGTGGTCGCTCCCATCCTTTGCTCCCATATCAGTTGATATGACCGTTTAGGTTAGGAAATGGTCACTTGCCAACCCGAAAACTGATAAGAAAGTGACCACTTCCACTTGCTAAGTTCTTTATTGGCTTTTTGTTCTAATTGTAAGTAAAATAGTATACAAACCTTGATGGTTGTTGATTCTCCGTATCTTGGCTTAGAATGATTAATGAAGCACATCCCACTTCGAGTATGTAATCTTCTATTGTATATGTATTAATATACTTATTAAAAATAATATAAATTTATTACACTATTTTGAACAAATACCTATTAAATAAAACTACTAATTTAAAGTAAATAAAACAAAATTGTTGTTTATTTTTTTAATTTAAACATTTTTTAGTCTGGTAACACAAAATTCAAATTTTAGTACTTACCTGAATAAATTTCTTAATTTATTTAATTACTTATTACAGGTTTAACCCGTTTTTTTATTTTTTTTTTGATTGCATACCTCTACTTTTTTTAATTCATGCTCTCTGAAGTAACTCAGTTCAATTTTTAAAGATGTGTTTGTAGGTGAACATTGGATAAAGCAAAGAAACAAACGTTGAAAAAATTTATTCAATCATACAACATAAAATAATAACATAAAATCAAATTTTATAGGAATAAATAAATAAATTTTCAAAATAGTAATATACATCAGTAATGAATTTTTGGCTGCTAATTGAGGTAGACCTAAAACCATAAAAGAAATCAACAATAAGACATATATTCTTTTATCACAGAAACTATTCAAACTGTACAACTTTCATGAAATAGGTGTTTAAAGTGATATATTTTAGCACATGAAAACAACATTTAAGGTGGGCCACTAGTACACTTTTCCATATAATACATATCTCCTAACAACTGTGTTATAGGAATCTCGCCTATAGTTTCCTTGAAAAACAACAATTCGACTGTAAGTGATCGAATAGCTCTCAAACTGGGTACAAGAAGGAGCAGTCGTCCAAATCTCGTCGGTTGTCTGGGATATCTAGTGCGAACATAATCTCCCAAAATGCACTGAGCTTGATCTTGCAACATTTCAACCGGTTGAACATCACACAAACCTGCTGTCTCTAAACACATTTAAAAAATAAAACCAAAACAAAAAATATTTCATGTAATTACCAGGCGTGAATAAAATTATAGCTTTCATGCACCCACATTCGCTACCATCAGGTGAGATTTGACGAAAACGGCACATAATTTCCTTGAGAG
Organism: Tribolium madens; assembly: GCF_015345945.1. Taxonomy (NCBI): domain Eukaryota; kingdom Metazoa; phylum Arthropoda; class Insecta; order Coleoptera; family Tenebrionidae; genus Tribolium; species Tribolium madens. The sequence goes on from NW_025401006.1 coordinate 577,958, forward strand.
AAATCAAATTGTTTTCATAACTTTTCAGTAATTTTAGGTACTTACCTGTATGGTTTTAATTTCTGTAGCTGTGTGAATATCAGCCGGCAAGCGCTCCCTAGCTTGTGGACAGCCCAACAAAGCCGAAAGGTCCCATGGGACTGACCATTGGGCTAAATGCAGCAAAAAAAGTTCTTTCCACGATTCCTGCAGCAGCAAAAGCTGGTCGTGTTTACTCAACGTCTGAAAGGGAGCCAGACATCGCACCCATCGAACTGCCATAAACAAAAGCCGAGCAGTAGTTTCCTGAAATATGTAAAACTGAAAGTAGGCGGATCCGTCAGTGTGGGATGGTCGAAATTCAACCAACTGCGACAGCAGCTGAAAAGTCACTGCGAATGCCAACAAGTCACTCGATTACACCACTCCTACTGCCAAAGGGTCGAGGGTTGCAACCACGTGAACGACACGTGGCAGTTAAATTACCTGCAACATCTCCCAAGTCGGAGTGAGCGGCAGCGGCGGAATCGGAGGCGGCTGGGCAACCGGAATTCCCGGACTGATGTTGATTCCGGAGTTGGTTTCGCTTGAAGAGGGTGATTCCATCTGGGACAGTTTCGTACCCCAAACAAGTTCCTTTTGTGAATTAATAATTAATAATGGGAAATTTTAATGTGTCACAAACCTGGCACTTTTCAGCCGACATGAGGATGTGTAAGAGTCCAGGTGGTGGCGGTAACGTTGGAGGGTGAAACATTGAGGGCGGTAAAGCGTCGATATGTGTTGGACTGGGGACTGGCGGTGGTGGTAAGGTTAGAGCTTTGAGTGGACGAGGTGCTCCGAAAATGCCCGGAGTGAAATGCAAGGATGACGAGCTTGTGGGCAACTTGTCGCCCACTGTCATGTGTTGTTGCAAACTGTGTCCTACGGGCGACGGTTGCATTTGTTGGTTTGACGATACTTGCAATTTGGGTTTGCGGGGGCCTCGCTCGTGTTGGACAGCTAAAAAAATTTTTCCAGGTTTAACCACATAAACTATTGAGTACCTACTTGACGCCAACATTTTATTTATAACCAAAGCTTATTTAATCTTCTACAGGGTGAGCTTAACTTATACGCATAAACTTAGGGAATAGTAGTTCTTACCCAATAATAACGAATAGTGAAAAAAAAAATCTAGTAAAAGTTATTTAGTTGCTGATGAGATATTGTGTCATAAAAACACCATTCAACATTTAAATTTTAAACAATACCGTTACGATTATTATTATTTTGACCAAGCTCGGTATAGTAAATAATAAACGTTGACTTCCTTAATTTGACATTTTTTAGTGACAATGAAAAAAATACAAATCGAAAAAATCGAAAACTTTGAGGGAACTGTTTAAAGTTATTTCCAGCATTTTCAATACGCGTTTCAACTTGCCGTATTGCTTAAAGTCTTCAATTTTTTCGATTTTTTTTATTTTTTTTTTAGAAGTATTGTTTTATTTTTTTGGAAAATTTATTGGATTAGGTATTTTCATAAAAAAAAGTTTATTTTGCATTTTACTCATTATTGATCATAACTTTTTTTCATTGTCACTATGGAATGTTAAATTAAAGAAATCGATATAATGAACACTACAGTTTCAGTGTCCCAGGCAGGTTTGGAAAAAAATTGGATATAGGAAATTAACATGAGTAATTAGTTTTTATTTTTTTCCGGCTGCAGGAGTAACAGAAATCAAAATCTGATTGATGGAGCTTGTAGTGCTGAAAAGGGCTATTCTATCGACGTTTTTATCGGTTCTCCAATTAACTCCATTTGGACGAAAGCCGCCCTCGAAAAATCGAAATTTGAATTTGCCGGGTTAGCGTTACTAAAAGACGAACTATCAAATCATTGTTGCCAAAAGAAAATTTGCCTTTGTTATGACTTTATAGTTTGTTTCTTATTAACGCTAACTCGGCAAATTCAAATTTTGATTTTTCGAGAGCCATTTTCGTCCAAATGGTGTTAATTGGAGGAGAATCGACAAAAATGTCGATAAGATAGCCCTTTTTGAGCACTACAAGCTCTATTAATCAGATTTTGACTTCTGTTACTCCTGCAGCCGAAAAAAAAATTAAAACTAATTTTCCATGTTAATATCCATCCAAGCCTGCTATTATTTCTAATGAACTATTGTTTGAAGAGTGCCAAGTCGATTTCAACGCATTTTTTTTTTCTTAGTTTTATTGAATCTAATAAATATTTGCTTTTCACACAACTTCTAATTCAAAACATTGCCATTGTATTATTACAAATATAATTGAATTTACAGATTTACCAGTTATTATTATTATTTTTTTGTATTTCACTTATAGTAGTTATTACCAACAGTATCTAGTGAAATATTTGTTAATAATTATTAATTTTTGACTTTGTAGCTATTACTTTTTTTTTAAATCGATTTCTTTAGCTTAAAATGTGTTAGGTAATATTTATAATGCTAATGTACTCGTAATGTAACTTCCAAAAAATTAAAATTAGGACACGACCAATAATAATTAATAATAGTTTTATTACAGAACATTAAGCAAAAATAAAATAGGTATACAATTATAATTGTATAAAATTTAAAAGCAATAACAATAACAATTTCAATTTCTTAAATTAATTTTGTTAATTTCATTTTTTTTAAATGAATTGCATTGACAGTCTTTCACTTAAAAAAATGCAAGTTAAATTAAAGTTTAATTTCCTCACTGTAAGTGATTTCTAAGTGTTTAACTTTCAAATGAGTTTTTCAGAGAATCAAATAATGTTTACGGCGTATTACAATCTTAAAATCAGGACAAATCAATACAAACTTAAAGTTGTCCTGACTAAATCAGAACGATTTGTCAGTTTTGATGAATCAGACTTTTAATTTTAAATAAAATTTAAAAATTTAATTAGAGAAGGTATTTAATGTTGTAATTAATAATGTAATAAGGAAGTGGGCGATAAAATGTGCTTTTTAATATCGGGAGTAAAATAATGTAGACGGTGGTGTTAACATCTTTGTCGTTGTGCTGAAATCCCGCTCGCCTTTTTAGTTTGGATTAAGGCTTAGATATTGAATAAGTTTCACAGAGTGAATTCTTTTATCCTTAAAATCCCCGTTTCAGTTAAAGATGTAGTATAAAGCATAAAAATTAAAACGACATCACGATTGTCTGGAACTTGATAAGTACAAAAGCTTGAGCTAATAAAAGAATAAATCCCTTTAGCTCTTTTAAAAATGTAAAAGCGACTAAAAAATACTGTTTAACTTTGAGTGTTAAAATGATACGGGCTTTGAAAGAGATCTTTAAAATCTTAATCACTTTTCGCGCTCGCTGCTCTGATTCAAACGGGATTCAATTCGCTCGCAATTTAATCTATTGATTCAGCATTTTAAAGGGAGCAAAAGATCAGCGGTTCCGAATAAATAGGCCATCAGAATGATAGTGTGGGAACGGGGCTATTGTGCAGACATGTGACGAGCTTACGGCGCTCTCGGAATTAATACGGATACAGAATTGAGCGATGTTACGATACCTATTAATAAATAAAAATATTGACATTAAAAACCGTCTCGAAATGAGATATTCTTCCGGCGAACAAATATTGCAGCCGTATGTATGGTGCTGTTTTTTAATTTCTATGATGCAAAATTCTCCTCCAGGCTACAAGGTAGATGACACGCACTCATGTAAATTGCTATAATGGCATTCACCACACCCAGGAATCTTTGAGTGGTCCTGTGGTGGAACTTGCCTGCGCCTGTGCGCCGAGTCCATTTGACCCTCGCTCGACTGACCTGACAGAATGACATGACACTATCGGATGATGGGATTACCTCGGCTTAGCTGTGCCCTACACCGACATGTCGCGTTCACATGACACATTCACGTATCACACAACCTCATTGCTTCACTCGCAAATCTCCATGTTGACAATCTTTATACGCTACAGACGTTCCACACTAAGGAAATTTCAAATTACTAGAACCAAACCATCATCAACAAGTCGTGCGACTGATATGCAGACACAAAGCAGTCTTTAAAAAAATATTCATTTGTATTCTCTTCTAGTTTAGAAACTTTTTCTAAAAATTCTAGGTGCGACAATTTTTACTTCCACGCCCACTTCTAATTACAAAAAATCGTGTACCTACATGCATTACATTGATACACGTATTTTTTTAGAACAAAGACAGAATTTTAAAAAAGCGTAGTTTTTCAACAATATGTCAATTTCTAATTTTTGTACGGCTTTAAAAATTCAAATATATTATTTTTTGAATTAAACACAATTATATAGCAAAGTAAATCAAAATTTGAAACTTAAATAACAGAATCAGATGACCAAAAATTTTAAATTTTCTTTAGTCAATTTTTTACGTAAATTAACAGTTCGTTAATAGCAGAAAAATTATTAGAAAGGCAACCAGCATCGACACAGAGCCATTACCAACTTTGAATGTGTGTGTCGTATATCTGTTTCTTAACATACTTAATGTAACAAAATTTCCAACAAAAATGCTTCAACAAAAATATTTAGTAATCGTGGATAAAGTATAGTATACTACTCGCGTATAATGGTTATTATTCACGAGGTGAAGTTTACGCCCACGAGCCGCAGGCGAGTGGCGTAAATCACTGAGTGAATAATAACCATCATTATACGCTCGTTGTATAATATACTATTTTGAGATCTGTTAATAAAAAGCATATGGAAAATTATAGTATAAAATACAGCAAATATTAAGTAGGTGAAAAATAACAATTAATAAAAATTAAAGTGCTATAAAAAAAGTGACTGTGTTTTGTGAATGATTTTATTTCGTTTTTGGGTTATGATTTTTTTTTCAAAATGACAACATACGATGAGCATATATATTTTTTTTTCAGATAAAAATTGATTAAAATGTAGTTGTAATTCTTAGGTTATAGCCTTTGTAGAAAAAAGTTTTATACGAGGTAGTCATGTAAAAAAAAATGCAGAACTCAAAAATAAAAAAAAATCGAAAAATTTTATTTATGAGGAACGTTAAAATTTTATAGTACTGTTATTGTAAAGTAGCACCGTTATAACATTTGATCTGGCCCACCAACAGAAAATATCCAATCACAGTTAAAGTCTTCGATTTAATTACGACAAACAAAATTATAAACAAAATCATTCTTATATGATCACTTTCTCCCAAAGTTATATTAAATCTTACAAAACATTTGATAAAACTGTCAGAATGTAAAAATCAAAAATGTATAAAGTTTTTCAGTTTAAATTCAACCAACTTGAAGACATACGTATGTATGGTTCTATACTTCCATACTTGGTTCCATACTTTCTGTTTACCTGGTATAATTTCCCTACAGTTTTGTATTTTATTCGATTTTTTGTTAGTAGCTTTATTTGAAAGTATATTTTCTCGGTTGTCACTATGAACAAAATAAAAAGTTCTATTTCACTTTAAAAAATTTTTGGCTACTTTGTAGGGAAAAAAAGCGTTTTGAAAATCCCTTATACATTTCCATTTCCAGTAAAGTTAAAATTAAATCAAATTATAAAGATTACATTTTATAACAATTCTCGTGTTGCATTTTATTTCTGTTTGTCTTTTTATCAGTAGTTTTTTTATATTTTCAATTTTATTATAAGTGTTTTATTATAAGATAAAAAAATCTTTTTATCTTTTTAATCTTGAATTTCCTGCAATAAGTTTGTAAGATAATATTGTTTTAATATTTTTTAAGAGAACTATACCAAAATATACAGGGTAAACGTACTTTAACATTGACATCTGTGTAATATTAATCAAGAAATATTTTCGTGATTAATTTTTCTGTCAGGTGTCCATTCGTATAAAATTTTTTGTGGAGTGATTCCCCGGTCGTAACAGATGGTTAAGCCAACGTAGTTATTTCATCATCCCGTGATGATGTATCATCATATTGGAACCCTCTGCACGAGTGAATTGAAATAGCGCGTACCTACAATAGTCTAGCCCAAATCACCTACGTGTCGTGCGGGTGGAGTTGGGGTTGGCATCCCTGTTGGCCCCGGCCGGAGGCTTGTGAACGTGCAGCTGCGCGCATCAGCCCCACTCATTAATGATGATGTGCTACCATCGGCCTCAAGACTACTTCACTTCTCGCTACATCCCAGCCAGACAAGGCCTCTCCGTCAAAAGCGATAATAAAGCATTCGATAAATCTTTCAAAAAACCGCTTTACGCAATCTAATCTTTCAAAAAGTGGTAAATCACTTGGCTGATGATTTCGTGATTCTCATACCTTTCAAAGTATGCGAGTTTTTATTCATTATGAGAAATACGTGATGTCTGATGGGATCCAATAAGCTTTTTATCTGCTGTTTTGTGGTGGAGGCTTTGATATAAAAAGCTTCACAGAAGACTAGCAGTAAGTAAGTAAGCCCCAGGCGAGGCAAAGAGACAGCTTTCATGCGAACTGTAGCTTTCAATGGTTATAGACAACTAGGGAAACGTAATATTTTTGTGAAATTTCACTGATGTATTTAAAGAGAGCACGCAAACCTTTTGAAAACCTTTCCACCCGTATAAATCATGGAAATTTCTAATAGGATTGTCAAGCTTACTAATGCTCATTTCATGTATTTTACAAGGTACTTATCGTTTTCAATAAATTGAATGGTAGCAAGTTGCTTACAATATTTAGAAAGAGGCAAGACACAAAGTGAGAATATATCGTGATATATAAAAATGTTCAATGAATTATTCGGCGTGCTGGCTGCTAGCCTCAAGCAGCTATTTCGACGTAATCCCAGGTCGGATTAGAGCCGCCATTAATCACACTAGATGCCGCTTCGACCATCGAGCCGAGAGGTGAACTCCGGTTATATTTGTAAACTGCAGACACTTTTCTTCACAAAATAGCTTCAGCGGCTTTAGTCCTATATTTTTAACAAAAATTCATCGGTAGATTTTAACTTCACTGGTAATCATGTATAAGCAATTTTTTATTTGCCATTTGGCAATTTTTGCAAAATATAACAATTTTTTCAATTGTAATTAATCAAAAGTCGTTAAAAAATAACTTGATCCATACCCCGCCCTTACATTGTACACCAATGAAAAACTGTAATCAATGGCAGCGCACACTGTTACATTTTTGAAATGTTACACTAAAATTTAGTTGAAACTTGAAATTAAAGTTTAAATTATTTTTTTCCACTGTAAGTACTTTCTAATACAACAATGTAAAACCTGCACTATAATTTATAGAAGCTGAATTTGTTACATGAAATCACGGAAAAAATTGTTCAGTGTAATATTTGCTCTGATACAATTGGTCTGTTAATTGCTAACAATTTAAAATAAGTGGAGCATTTATCTTTTTACATTTTATAGACTATAGCAGGTTACAAAAAGTAAAAATGATACTTAAATTTTAAGATATATTTTAATCGTGGAAAAGTAATAATATTGTAGATATTAACACATAATTATATGCTCATCTACTATTTGTCTGCAAATAAAAATGTTTGTGCAAGCCGGTCATAACAACAAAAACTGAAATCATGCTATTATTAAAAATGGTGAATGCGCCGGGTTTATAGCTATGTACAAGATGATTGTGTTAAAAGTATATTTTAACGTTCTGTCAAAAACTAATAGTCACAAAATTTACATTTGCCAAATATATGTTTTTTTCTCTCAATATATGTAAATTTTTTGAAAATTTTTTAATGTTCCTTATAATAAATATTCATTGATTAATATTAATTTGCTAAAAAAATATGATATTTATTATTTCTAACATCTTAAAACAAACGATGCTAAAATGTTGTTTCGTGCAAAAAGAATTAAAAAAAATGTGGATGAGCTTCTTTATCACATTCATTTTCTTTGCAATAATGGCGTATTTTCTTTAATTTAAAAAGTGTTAATATTTCATAAAAATAATTATTAATTAAAACGTACCGTTTCTGATAAAATTTTTTAAGACCAATTAAAATTTAATTCAAGATTTTAATATTTATCAAATTCGACAGTCTCTTAAGAATATTGCTAATACAGTCTAAAATTTCTTCAGAAATCAAAGTTGTTTATAAGAATTTGCATTGGAAAACTTTTGTCTCTTCCAAGTTGTTTTGTCTTCCGCAGTAATAAGACCAACGATTGTTGAGATCTAATACCTAGTTCTTATAGCGGCAAAATCATTTTTAAACATTTTTAGAACTATTTAAGAGTACATTGCAAGCAAATATTCTGTACTAATTTTCCTTAGAAAAAAAAAGATACAGCTCTTTAAATGTGATACTTTGATATTACTTTTTTTTATCCGCAAACGTTACAAAAGTGACCACTTTTTATTACTAAATGTCACAGCTAAGAGTTTTACCTTTCTCGCATGGAGTTAAAATTCTGTTTTTTCACTTAAGCGTTTTTACTTTTACCGTCACATTATTGACATTAAATTGGTAAATACTGCCAATGTTGTTTCTTAGTTGCCTCTTTTGCTGCGTCAGTAATTTCTGAGAGGTATGTACATTGTAGATTATCAGCATTCAACATTTTGCACTACTAACTGCACTAGTCGTACATTACTTAATTTCATAAAGAAAAAAATCTCAACACAAATAGCGATACTGACATGTTATGTTTGTTTATAAGCGTTGTTATAATTTTATTAGTTGCAAAGCGTCCTGATTATTTTCTTCATTTACTTGCTAATTACAGTGTTGTTCTTTATTCTGGATTTGAATACGTTTGCGGATAAAATAGTATACAGGGTGTTTCACATAATTTTACGAGGCCTACCCTGTAAGATGCAATCAATAATACATATTCCGATACGAACTCGATTACAAATTTTGAAAAATTGGATAATCTTTTCTAGTTTGTTCACCCTTTAAAAAATTACAACGTTTTTAGTTAGTTAGTGATTAAGATAGATAAACTACAATCATATTCATGTCGTCTCTTGATAGAACAAATGATAATTGTTTCTGAAAAACTTTATGACTATTAATGAAACAGTGATTAGTTTGACAACTACTGTCATGGGTTTCCAAAAATTAAATAATTAAATGTGTATTTGTTGTATCCAGTGTTCTGTGACTTTTGTATATTTGGGTGCATACATTAGGCGCAAGCCTCGTAAAGTTATGTGAAACATCCTGTATGTTATTCGGAGTAAAAGTGAGTTTATGTGGCTCAGCTGAATTAAACGTTCAGCGTTGCCACAAAAACTAGCAGTTTTACTCTTAATAACATAATGTACTATTAATAGAAAAAAGTAATTAACTTCCAAAATTAAGCCTCTGCCTTGACTTGACCACGTAATGATAATATTACCAATTATTATTGTCAATGATCTTTGTATACTTACGATTAAATACACTTTTCATAGTTATATACAGGGTATGTCAGAACTCGCGCCCCAGAAAAAAATTTGTTGTAAGACAAGGAACATAAAAAAAATGTTTAAAAAATTTTATTTCTCAAAAAATTTTGACATTTATTTCTTGATATTTGACGTTTTTTTTAAACAGAGTTACAATTTAGGATGCAGCTTCTTTGTTTCCTCTTCTAGTAGCGTGTAGCAAAAAAACTTGGGAAATTGTTTTTCCAACAGAAATAATTAGTCAAAGTGCAAAATTTAAACTCTCATAACTTCGAAATTTGTATAGATAGAATTTTTATAACATTTTTTCCATGTTCCTGGTATCTTACCTTACATGGCATTTTTCTCTGGGGCGCGAGTTCTGACCCAGCCTGTATTTTTTAATATTTTCCATTTTGTAGTTTGTTTAAATTAACGTTAATTTAATCAGATTAAGTTAATAGGGTTAACAAGCAAACAGGATTATTTGTTGACTATCTGTGAACAATTTGGAATGGATGTGAGTGTTTGCTACATCATCAACATGAACATAATGCAAAGGGCAATTTGATAGCGTCACGTTCCAAGTCCCGAAGTAGATATCTTGAGTCTGTTGGGTAAGAAGGCTCAATGCCGCTCTATTTACGGAGCCGCCAATCCCCATTAACGGCGTTCAGACCCAGCAAGGATCAGCGGCTACGATGGAGAGTGCAAATCCGCGTGAAAGCGATCTGCGTTCACCCCTTGTCATTCACGCCAACCCTCAACACTTGCGTTTCATCGCCTGTTGTTTCTCACATGCAATGTTCTCTCACCTGACTATTATTTATTTATCTTATGCAAAATCTATTGGTCACATATCTACCTCTTAAAAAGTCTTACAATTATTTTTTTATTGACAAATACAGGGTGATTTATCTCAGCTCCGGTCTTCTGTAGCTCAGTTATTATTTAAGTGGGAATTTTGATATTTTGTATTATTTATTTATATTCTAGAGCACATTTCAAGAAAATATTTGGTGGTCCAAAAATAATTCACAATACAAACTTATGTTTTTTTAAATGGAAACCATATGTTTATAGTTATAATAGTATAGTCTTAAAGTTCGTACTTTTCTCTTTACAGTGGTAATTTTTTTTCCAGCACTCTTATCTTTTTGTATAATAAATTTTTAAAAAGAGGATATTTTCGCCAAAAAAAAGCAACTTAATTCAAAAACTAAGCAAAATCGACTAATAAAAGTTTGGCTTAAAAATATTGAAATTAAAAGCTACATTCAAAAATGCCAAGAAACATATGGTGTTTCATTCAAAAAAAAAACATAAGTTTGTATTGTAACTTGTTTTTGGGTCACCCTATATAATCAAAAATATTTTCCTAAAATACGCTCTAGAATATAAATAAAGTCAACAAAATATCAAAATTTTCACTTAAATAATAACTGAGCTACAGAACCGAAGGTGAGATGTATAAGATGATGGTATATCTTGTATGTTAATTTTTTCAAAATAATTATTTGGTAAGAAAAAATGCTCTAGAAACGACATCGAGAGAAGTAAAACTGGTTAAGTTTAAGAGGCGAACTTTCTTCTAACCAGTTAATTCCATCTGAGGTAAAGTTTCAGTAAGAATGGCAGCTGAAAACTTAATTATATTGCTTTAAAATCTGTGTTAATGTGAATCGCTTTAATTTTACATAAAGGCGTGAAGTTTACGAGTTTAGTGACTCGGCAAAGTTGAGGAGGTGACGAGAACTTCGAAAGTGAGATGGGAGACGATGGTGGTGTCATGTTTGCGGCTGAACAACGCCAAAACTTGTAAAGAACATCGCCCTCTCAACTCGCGCCATGTTTCGCCAGCCCTTCCTATAAAGAAACAAGAACAAAACTGCCAAAAGCATGAATCTTCACCAAAGCACCGTTCTTAATTTGCATTTGGAAAGATTCCAAAAACCATTTCTACGTTAATATTCATAAACTTTATTAATCATTAGCAACGAGTGCATTGTGTTTTCATTCAACGCCATCTCGACTTTTATTTATTAAAATTGTCATTAAAATACTTGACAAAACGATTTTTTGGCAAATAACTCTGAATGTGGCAGGATTTGTGATAGGAATGTAATTAGAAAAAATGATTGTTTTTTTTAAATTTAGCATTGAATGAACTAACAATGAATACGGGTTTCAATTTAAAATAAGAAAAATAAAAAGCTTTTAAGTTTGATAGTAAATTGTGCACACCCTGTAGTAATTCGGATCTATCAAAGAGCACTATTTGTATTTTTTTTGTATACTCTTCCGAAAAAAGTTGTTTTAGGGACTCATTTGAGTCCCTAAAATGAGTCTTTTCCAGACTCATTAAAATAGTACGCAAAACGGTTATTTTAGGTACTCAGTCCCCAAAAACAGTTTTTGCGGACTAAAAAATAAAATTGGTTACTATGGTAACGAAATTTTTTTAATTAGAAAGAGGTGTGAATTCGTGTTTTGGGAGCTTTAACAAAAAAATCTTGTATACACCACGTAGACAAAAGGTTTTAGGTGACTCCTCTCATTAAAGACTCGGCTCCTACGTCGCCTCGTCATTAATTACGATTCGTCCCCTAAAACCCTATTTTACGTACTTGATACATAAATAGCTATTTATTAATTTTTAAAATTAAAAGTACAAAACCGATTTTTTTTGGTTTGTATTGTTTTTACAGTAATCCTTAACCGATTTGAATAAAAAAGTTAAGGATATGTAAGTAAATAAAAACCGTCCAGATAAGCCATTAAATACTTCACAGTAAGGACTGAAGTTATAGCAAAAATTTTGCTGAAAACAATAATTAAAAATAAATAAAAACAGATATTTTTGCTTATCATCACCTTTTTGACATTTTTTTGAAAATGTTGTGAATACGATTAAAGATACAAAAAAGTGTAAAGGACAAAGTTGTAGAGAATTTAATTTTCTTTATTAAAAATAGTCCGCGACAACATACCACTATCTTCAACGATTTCAATACTACAGTCAAAGATGCTTTAGTTTTGTTTGTACCAACGGTTCAGAAGCAATTTAAACCTAAACCATTAAAGATACAGATATTATGGTGTCTAGACTTTATCGAAGAAAATTTAATTTTCTATAATTTTGTTCCTAACACTTTTTTGTATCGTTAACCGTATTTGCAGCGTTTTCAAAAAATGTCAAAAAATATAAAATAAAGCTAAATTTTCTGATGGTTTATAATTTTCTTGTGCATTTTTTCGGTAAAATTTTTTCTACAGTTTTATTTCGTACTGTTAAGCAAGATCCACCGCTCTATCTGCCTGTGATTTTTGTTTGGTCTTCATTTAAATACATAGTATAGTCATTTTCTCATTTCGTTCAAAAGATCTATAAAATAGTATAAATAATTTAAATTTTGCAATATACAGGGTGAGTCTTAACTTGTACGCGTAAACTTAGGGAATGAAAGGTTATGATCAATCTAAGGTTATGATCTCTAAGAAACTTTTATTAGATTTTTTTTTATTATTAGTTATTGGAGAGTTTTTGCAAATCGTTTAGTTTAACGTTATTAACCTTAACAACAACGTCATTTTATTGTCATGTGTACGTCTATTAAGTGTGAAAGGCGTATCCCGTCAACTCAAAGACCTTTACATAAACGACTTATTTTTTGATTTCATAGAAACGGCCATTTCTCGTAATACGTTAAACTTTTTTACCTACGACCATATACGAAACTAGATCATAACGCACAATTACATATGCGCGAAAATTGGCAATATCGTACGAGGTCGAAAACCTGTGCGATTTGTTTTCGCGCTGTGTTAGAAATCTAACGCACAATTCACACTCAAATGTTTTGTATTTTTTCATTTAACGTATTTTGTCTTGTATCCATTACAAAAAATAAATCGTTATTCAACGTATTTTTGTATCCATTATAAAAAATAAATCGTTATGAAAAAAAAAATATGTTCGTAAGAAAAAAATTATTTATGGTCGTAGGAAAAATAGTGTACAAAACTTGCAGGAAAGTGTCTAACGCACTCGCGGGATTGCCTGAACTCGGCTAACGCCTCATGCGCAACTTTCCTGCTTGTGCGTTATTTATCACTTTCCGTGCTCGTTATGTAATATACTATTACCTATTATACCCTAAAATTATGCGTATAAGTTAAGACTCACTCTGTACTTAGTCATATTAATTTTACTTATTAGATTAATATTAATTCTAGTCCTAAATCAAAAAAATCTATTATTGACCGAAAAAAGAGATACCCACTTTTAAAATACAGTCAGGCACTTATACGTTTTATGCACTGCAATGGATTGACATGACCTTTTTTTTAAATTGAACATGGGACTATAATATGTTCAATAATAATAAAAACTCACTGTATAAGCACAAAATATTATAAATAAAACAATATTTTATAGAACTTTAAACAAGCAAAAGTTTAAAGCACACACAACAAAAACTTGATATGAAATTTGAATAAGTGAAGTTTGCATTTACTTGTTTGCAAATTTAAACATTAAGACCACTGCAATTTTTCAATTGCAAATGAAACTGTCGAAAAAGATATGTTTTTATTGCCGATCGTAAATCACCTTGTGATATACCGACGAATTCGATAATCTGTTTAGGCTTACATTCAATAAAAAGCACTTTGTGATAGGCAACATCCACTGCAAAAGGGTCACACGCGGCGTGTGTATATCAACACAACCATCGAATAAATCGAATCCTTTGTCGCAGGTATAATATAATTAATACCCCGCAGCGCTGATCTGTAATTCGAGCACTTGTCAATAATTCTTGTATTTACGACCATCGCTTCAGGATAAATGTTGTCGTTTTTTTCTACTCAAAAAAAAAATTAAAATAAGTGCCGGAAGTAGTGACCTTATGTCGCTACGCCTCCACGTCGCCAAGAGTTTCAATGCTTTAATTCAATATTGCACAAAATCATTCAAAAATTTATTTTTGCGTTTTTAAAACGTGTTTTTAAAACACTTTTCTGTGTCTCTTTGACCTCTGGGAATGCATTGGGTTAAATTTTGAAATTTTTGTCGATTTTCGGTTTTTAGCTAATAGGAGTATCTATTATCTTGTGTTTGGTGCCGTTGAAAAGCATTATTAATTTTCTGTCTTATAAAAAAAGTTCATTGTTCTGCGACAAATAGTTGTCAAGAAAATTTACTTTAAAATTTACTCACCGTCTTTGTTCATGCTGGCTTGGAAACACTTGGAAAGGCGACAAGCTCTGCACTGGTTGCGATGAGTTTTATCGACAGGACATCGTCCTTTCATATCTCCAGTTGCCTTGCAGGTGTAAACGCGATTTCTGTGAATGCTTCGCTTGAAAAAACCCGAACATCCTAAATTCGTAATGTCATAATCATTGTACTGAATTATAAAAAGTCTTACCGTCACAACTGTATATTCCGTAATGTTTTCCGGAACTCCGGTCTCCACACACTTTACAAGGAATGTCTAGGAGTCTGTCTCCTGTAAAAAATTTAAACTATATCCTGTGATAAATCGATTTATATTAACTACGTGTGAATAACAACAATAGAAGTTCCTTAGAAGCTGTAATAGTTGGCGAAACTAGTTCAATGCATATCAAGATATAATCTTGAATTGTGAATTCTATTAGTAGTCTGGTAAACTCCGTAGCCATAGCGACTCCTACATTTCTTGGACAATAAGGGATTAAAGTCCTCTACCGAGATGCCTTTGAAGTTTAACGTGTTCACGAGAGAATGTTTGTTTCTTGATTTTGTGTCTTAGCAGCTTCCAATTCATGCTGAGTAAATATTTAATTTGAAAGATTTCTCTGATCCCAACTATATAAGATGGTTGAATGCTCTCTTTGGGATGCAAATGTAATGTAATTTAACTAAATAAAGATAACAAAAGTACAGGAATACGCTTTTCATTTTATCCTACAATGTCCATTTTGGTTTTATATTATGAACTACAAAATTTTACTTATAATTAATAAAATCACAACCACTGCCGTAATAATATACAGAGAGATTAAAAAGTAATTATATGAAGTAGGCTATGGAGTAGCAGTCCGTATATTAAAAAATTACTGTATAAAAATTGTAATACAAGTTAAAACCTATGAAACTTCTCTCAACATTCTTAAATGAGATGTTTTTGGTGTTTACTCATACATATCGCATATGACGGACTCAAGATAAAATTTACTACAAAAATAAATTTGACATTCTCAGGTGTCATAAGATGTTTTATATTTCGCAGACATACATTCTAAACTTCTACGCTAGTTTGATAGAAGGACTTTTTGATTGCATTGTATTTAAAGTTACAACTACAGAGACATTTTTTTAACTCTGTACATAATCCTACGTTTAATTTAAAAAAGACAGATCACTGCATTGCTGCAATATTATTTTATTTAAATGAAGACAAACAGAAAAATGACAGGTAAATATTTCACTGAAAAAATTTTGCTGAAAACCATAATTCAAAATAATAAACAGAACAGAAATTTTTGCCTTGTCTTATGTATTTAACTTAAAAAAAAAACACTGCACATACATTAAAAATATAAAAAAGGACGATGTTGTAGATAATTAAATTTGCTTTAAAAAAGTTCCGTCACCATATCTCTATCTTTAACGGTTTAGGTTTAAATAGCTTTTTAGACACATCACCACCGATAGGTACACGTAAAATGTTTTCGTTACTAAAGCATTTTTGATCCTTTGTAGGAATACAAGGTGTTTCACACAATTTTACGAGTGCTGCCCTCAAAAAATCCAATCAGCAATACACAATTCGGAAAGAACTCGATTAAAAATATTGAATAATTGAAATCTTTTGTTGTTTGTACACCCCTCAAAAAATTGTTAATAATTAATGTCAACATTTTTTGACACTTAATGATTGAGGTAGATAGATAAAGACCATGTTTATTTTTGTGTTAAGTAAATACATACCTAATATTTATTTTTTTGAAAACTCTTGATGATTATGATTAATTTGACAACTACTTTCAAAGGTTTCCAAAAAAAAAATAATTAAATGTGTTTTTTGTATCTTGTGTTTTGTGAAAATTGTATTTTGGGGTGCGGGCATTAGGCGCAGACCTCGTAAAGTTATGTGAAATACCTTGTATAATATTTTTACATATTTTTTGGCTAGCAAATGAATAAAATACTTTTTTGTATACGCTCCCGAAAACAGCTGTTTTAGGAGCTCATCAGAGTCCCTAAAATGAGTCTTTTTCGGACTCAATAAAATAGTACGCAAAACGGTTATTTTAGGTACTCAGTCCTCAAAAAACAGCTTTTGCGGACTAAAAAATAAAATTGGTTACTATGATAACGAATTTTTTTTAATTAGTAAGAGGTGTGAATTCGTGTTTTGGGAGCTTTAGTAAAAAAATCTTGTATGCACCACGTACGCAAAAGGTTTTAGGTGACTCCTCTCATTAAAGACTAAATAAGCTTTCCGGCCACATACATGTTAAGTACGGGAAGTGGGCAAATACGGTATCAGAGCTAAGCAACAATTACGGGATTGTGATTTTTGACGCAATAAAATATCAAATCAATTTTTTGTCAAATATTCTTAAAACAGTAGGTAAGCATTACGTAAAATTATTTCCAAGTAAGTATACAGAGTGTTTTATAGTTTCAAAAATTAATTGCAATAAGCCCATATGTTTTACATTTCTAGGCATAGCTGTTATTGCTAAAGTTTTTATCAAGGTTTAATAAGTTTATTTTGTTTAATTTTTAAAAAAGCTAATTTCTTTTAAAAAAATTATTACACAAAAACTAGGTTTTCTAAAATAATAAGATGTTCACTACTTTAAAGAAGAAAGTTGAAACTTTAAAGCCATAATATTTTTATGGCGGATTGCAATCAAAAAGTCAAAAAAAAGTACCAATCAGAAGGTAAGCTCTTTATTTTCCACTGTCATGAAGTTAAAGTGTTACTTTTTTTTCTTCCTGTTAATCGCAGTAAAGTACATTATAAATAATTCAAAAAATATTATTTTAATTATTTTTGGTCATACCTACTTCATTCTGAAAATTATTTTTTTATAAAGTTCAAATATATGTTAGTGGGTAGTTCTAAAAAAATCGTTTTTACCAAGTTTAATGTAAACTTTAATTTACCCGTCACTGCAAAAAATATTGCAAACCCAAAGAATAAAAAACTGAATAAAAAAAGATTGGTTTAGTTGAAAAGTCATACCTGTTCCCATCCTCCGGCCTTGACCGGACCGAACCTTTCCCCAAATCGAAGAATCTATTTTGGCGTTTATTGAAAATAAGTGGTTTAATAACGAGGAATTACCTCGTAAATTTTAATAAAATTACAACTTCTTTAACTCGAACTCAATTTTATGAAAATCGAAACTAACAAACTTTTAAAAGTGGCGGGCAATTGTACACCAAAGCTGCCACAGAATGTGGTTGAAGAGGAAACGCGACTATCCGACTGATCATGAGCCACCGGTCTTCGGTCCGCAGGCCATTTTGTCACACCCCTACTTGCTATAATGTCATCCCCTCTCTTTCCATTCCAACCCCTTTTATGCATCGCACAGCCACACTATTCTTAGCAGCTGTCAAATCAATATCAACAAATAAAAAACACACTTATTTAAAAAATAAAAAAAATGATATACCTACTTATTTAATTTATTGGGTTGAATTTCAAATATGCGTTATTTTTAAGTAAATGAAAATGATTTCTAAATGAGAAAAGTTCTCGCGAATGCAATCGCTAATTCGGTGTAAACAGAATAAGAGAATTTTCCTGCAGATGTAAGTTCCTGCAGCAGACAGTAAATCGGTGGTAGCATCTAGTGACCCGTAATTGTACAGTGTGGGAACACGCAGGTGGGCGTAACGACTTGGCGGGGTTGCTCTTGAAGGCGTGTCGCTACCTTTGCCTAAACCAATCACAGTGGAGAGTAGGTGAACGTCAGTTACAGTCACATAGCTTCTCGCTTCAACTGAAGCTTGAAATGTGCTTTAGTTAAATATTCTGCTACATTTCTTCCTTCTAAAAAGTTCGGCTTAAAATCGAACTAAATGAAATGAAACAATTTTTTTTTTAATCTTTTGTTCGAGAATTCTTGTACTATCTCAATCGTTTAGAAAATACCTAACTTCAGACCCTTACAATAAGTTACTAATCCTACCAGTGCTGCGGCAAAAGGGTTGCAGGGCCAAAGTTTACCGAAGGATTTAATCATTTACCGCTCTGAATTTTAGGTTCGAAATATCTCAGAAAGTTGAATGGAAAAGTAACCTCACTCACTCATTTAATTTTAGAAAAAATAACAACATTTCATTAAAAATTAAATTGCTTTACAAACACTGCTTCTCAAACATCGACGGCAGAGAAAATTATTGACTCGGTTAAATTTTCAAATAAGAATTAACAAAATTTAAAGAAGTCCCACTTAATGTAAAACTGAGTAAAAATTTATACCGGCAGGATTATGTTAAACACCCGAAGCCAAAACTACATTATTTTTAAAGATATTCAGTACTTCTTAAAACAAAGTTGAACAATCGGTTGTCATCTATTGTGTGGAATAGATGCTCAATCAATGCTGCTTCCTGTTTCACCGGAAGTGACATCAATATTTGTTTTTTTTTAATTGAAACATTCTGTATATTTTATTATTTTTGGATTTCTCATTAAACTTTCAACAAGCTTACTAACTATTTTATTTATCACTAACTTTTGTTTTTAGACAAATTGAAAATTAAATTAAAAAGTAGGCTGTGGAAAGAATAGAACATTTGTATCTATTTTATCTAAGACAAGTAAACAACTGATAACTAAAAACTGTTCAACTTTGATCAAAGAATATTGTAATATCTTTAAAATTAACAAAATTATGCCTTGGGGCATTTTTTATAATTCAGCCTGTTCATTTTTTTTGTAGAGCAATAATCTTTAATTTGTTTAAAATAATACTTTGCAGTATAGTCTATCAAAGATATTTGTTTTTTAATTTTAAATTACACACTAAACTGTTTATGTGTTAGAAATTTGTCGTACAGTTGCGGAATTAAAATTTCGGACAGCATTGTCATTTTTACAATGTAAACTCTAAAACAACCTTTACATTATAACATTTTACCCTTGTCATGTTTATGTCATTTTGACATAAGAAACAGCGTCACTGACAGAAAAGTTTAATTGTCAAATGTCAGTCATGAATGTCATGATGACAGTAAAAGGTAGTTTACAGTGAACTTTTTGAAGTGACAGAAAAATACTGCCCGAAATTTTAATTCAGTAACTGTACAACCGACAACAAGACTTTTTAATTTTTTTCTTCTATAAAACTTTTGACACAATATTTTAGTATACAGTCATAAGTAAAAAAAAAAACATTAATAAACCGCTTTTTTATAATACCGCAGTTTTTGCTATTGAAATATCATTTTTTACTTATTGAAATTTATTTTTAAATTTGTTTTTATACAGTGCGATCAAAACATCTGTCTATCAAGTAAGCCTGGAAATTAAAACCGTGTGTATGCGAAAAATAAAATGTCACAATGACAAATAAGAAATCTCAAAATAATTTTTATGTAAACTATAACAGCAAATTGTGGTAAACACCAACTACATTTTACTTTAAGGTGTTTTAAAACGTTTCATTAGTAATTCAATTTGCTTATAGATCAATATTTTAATTTTTATATAAAATAATTTTTTGGCATACGAACTGCCAGGCCACATAACGTCTTCAACTAGTACGCCTACTTAATAAAAATACTTTTTGATTGCACTATATGTATAGGTAAGTGGTTATAAAAATTATTTTTAGAAAGTAACTTTTAATACTTGTGTTAATAAAAATGGTGGATGCGCCGGACAAAAACTGAATGTTTAGTTATTTGGAGATAAATAAAAATTTTATTTAAATTAACAAATAATGTATTTTGTTTTTATAAAAATAAAATGTACAGGAATACAAGGAATAATGAACCTAACCAAATTCTCGATGCGACCACCCTTAACATTTTTGCAAGTTGCTTTTGCGACACTTTTAATAGTATATAATAGTATATACGAGTTTTGCGACAAAATGTCTTATAAACGAGATATCATACAGTATTTCTCTACTTTGCACTTTTTTAAACAAAAAAATTAAAATCTCAAAATGTAGGGAATTTTGCGGCAGTTAACAACATTGCGCGATGGCTAGGTGGCTATGAAATAAATAAATTAATTTAAAACGTCATTATTTTGTTCGTAAAAATAAATTTCAAAGGTGTCGAAAAGGTTTTGCAATGTACGCCCCTAGAAATACGGACCTTAGCGACAAATACGAGGAACAATTTACTCCCTGTGAGATCACGCCAATAATATTGTTTCAGTAAGTTGACGGCAAAACCTACCTAACCACAAAATTCTCAAAAGTAAGTACCTTTTATTTTACTTTGTCCTATGACCTAAAGATATGCGTAAGCACCACGATAACCATAAATTTCATTCTGAATATTTTTTGCGATGATTGATTAAACTTAACACAGCTAAAATTTAGTATTTGAATAATTTGATTTGCGTTAGGCCGATTGACACTGACAGTTCGATAGAAAAACGGTTAGGTCGCCAACATTATAAGACTAAATTGCCCTCTTTTTAGTAAAATTTTTATAGTACTGTTTTTGTTCAATACGAAACCCAAAATCAGTTTCGTACTGGGCCTTAGTACGAACGCAAAGTAGAAAAAAAAATATAATTTGAATCCATGATGCGTATTATTATTATCAATCATCACTGTCATTTTTAACAATCACTACATTTTATTATAAACTGAGCAAAATATGGACTACCTCGAGAGAAAAAGCACATTCTGCCACAATCAGGTTAGTTTTGAGCAAGTTGGGTTTCCGTTAGGTTATCAAAGCGAAGGGTGACCGGATGAAGCTTGAATGGGTGCCTTCTGTACTCGTATTTTAATATAGGTATTTCAGTAACTTCTGTTTTTCATTATTTTAGTGTCAAAACTGATAAATTGTAGCTATGCTCGCCATGATTTCATATTTATTAGAAATAATCTTAGAAATCTACCTGATCTATAAAAACGTAATGTTGGTTGTATCGAAAATTTGGTCAGGCTCATTATTCCTTGTGAATCATCCTGTACATATACAATTAAAACTAAAACTTATTGTATATAAAGCATGATTGAAATTATTTTATTTTTAATAGAATAAAATCTTACAAAATAAAGAGAGATTTTAAAGAAAAAATATACCTACCTACTTCGATTTTAAAAAAGCGACTAAAAGCGGTACATCTTTTTACCATATACTCCTACTTTATTAGTATTTACACAATTTATTTCAACGTCTCTGCACTCTGCAAAAATAATAAGTCTCTTAAAAAAACTTTTTTGTTAACCCCTCAAAATAACCATTTATTGCAGAACTTAAGCTTTTTCAGAAAAAAAGACGTTGGTTGTCACACAAGTTCTGCTGTACCATAATATCGAGGAACCGAGTGCCGAGTAAATGACTGTGATTTTTGTAGACACGTTTGCAACAAGTTTGAAATCTTAATTTGGAAACATTGACTATCAAAATTAAATCTCATAATTTTATAGGTTCACTTTTAAGAGGCGGCCGCTAACAAAGCAGTCACCTGAAACAATTTGATATCCCAGACTAAATGGATTACCAATAATTCGGTGTTGCCAATACATTTTTTATTACAATCATTTACAATCACTTGGTGTTTAAATAAAATTTTCAAAATTACAATTAAAAAAAATTCAATTTAAATAAACTGTAATAGTTATCAATAACTCATTGTCAATATTAAAATCAATAAACCATTTTATTCAGTGTGAACAAGAAACATCTTGTTTTTTATTTAGATATTAAAATTTGTAATTGGTGCTAGATTAAAAAAATTCACATTGCTTCTGATGACAACAGAAATTGCGTGCATTTCTTGCCTTGTCATTACAAGTTAATTAAGAACATTCGCACCTGCGTGTGTTCCGTGCTGATATACGTGCACATTTTATCACTCGGTTTTCGTCGACAAGAGCACTCACATTTAAATAATGACGTTCAAGGGTGTCACATTCAGAGCTAATGGAAGATGCGACTGTCACGAGGTCTGAGTGGAGTACTTCCTCACCGCCATTGTCTGCGGTTCGGGATTACTTAGTGCTGCACCGTGTCTCACTCCGAAACGATACCTGGTGACAAATGAACACCTAGCTTTTCAATGGAATCCAACCGACACTTTCCACTAATACTAATAACAACATGAATTCAAAATTTGACGAGTTTCCCAATGATATATACATTAATTCGTCGACATCATCGCTTGTCGTTAAGTTCTGTCGAAGTACTAAATGATCGATTAAGCTTTTCGTAGTGAAGATTAATGAGATGAATAATGATTAATGACAATGAAAAACGTACAGGGTGTTTTACTTTTAAATTAAACAAATGCTATAGATAAATAAATTAATTAAGTTAAAAAATTAACTAGGTAGGTATTTTTATCAGAAAAAAGCGTGGTGTAAACATATTGAATTTATTGCAGGTTTAAATTTATTTATAAAACGATCTTAACATCTTGACATTGCGTATTTAATTCCAATTATTATACAGGGTGAGTGTCATTTATAATAAAAACCTTAACCGATTTTCAGACGCAAACCAAAATACATTCCCACATATAACTTGGCTTTAGTTGCGTTTGCAAAATTTAAATTGTTAATTTTAAACCAAACTGATTGTTGATATATTTAAGTTGCCATTTATTAAAATTATGTTTTTCACAAACATTTTTGTAATTTAATTTGCGTAAACTCATACATCTTTGTCAAAAAAAATAAAACCCCCAATGTGATAGAAATCGAGATAAAAAAATCTTTTCTTTCCAATGAGTCAGAATAATGAAGTTTTAATTTCAGATTTGCTCGTTTCCGGTAAAACAAAAAATGTGTTTCCTTTGCAGTTTTGGTGTAAAATCAAAGATATTTTGTTTTCTCTTGTAAACTCAATTCGGGGACATACTGTATATACATATCAGGTGAATAAAAAGTATGGAACGAAGCGTTTTTCTCGTAAACTAACCACTTTACAAAAAAAATAATTAGTGTAGCGTAAAGTCCAATTAAAATGTGACCATTTAACAAGAATAACATTTTTCGAAATTTTTTTTAGTTTTCGAGTTCTGGAAAAAAAAAATTTTAAATGGCAACCCACTATGGTAATTTTTTTAATTAAAGATTATGATCTAAAAATGACCTCTAATTAAACAGAATTGTTTTCTAGTCAGTACTTTTTTTTAAATAAATTGTTAAAGTTGCGTTCCGAGCCCATCACGAAGATTTTCCGAACTTGAACGAGGGAGTCGTTTCATGGCTGGTCGTTGAAGAGCCCGGTTTTTGGTGCAGGTGCTTTGGGGTGGTTCCGGATGGATCAAAAAATGTAAAAACAAATCATTTTCTTCTATTTTTAGTACATTCGAAACCACCCCAAAGCACCTGCATAGAAATCAGCGCTCTCTCCCATGATGAAAAGCATGAAACAACCACTTCGGTTAAGTTCGGAAAATCTTCGTGATGAGCTCGGAACGCAACTTTAACAATTAATAAAAAAAAAGTACTGGCTGAAAAACAATTTTATTTAATTAAAGGTCATTTTTAGATCATAATCTTTAATTAAAAAAATTATCATGGTGGGTTGCCATTTAAAAAAAAATTTTTTTCTAAAACCCGAAAACTAAAAAAAATTTCGAAAAATGTGATTGTTGATAAATGGTCACATTTTAATTGGACTTTACGCTACACTAATTATTTTTTTTGTAAAGTGGTTAGTTTACGAGAAAAACGCTTCGTTCCATATTTTTTATTCACCTGGTATGTACCTACTGAGTGTCTATAATTGATTGTCGGCTCAAAGGAGGCTTTGAAATAATGTCAACCTTTGAATGTGCTGCTTTATATGATACTGAATACTGATAACACAAAATATATTTGGCAGTTACAGATTTTAAAATTGTGTCTCGTCTCTTAGAAAATAAACGGTCCAAGGTAAAAAGGAATACTTAAGTGAAAGCGTGTTGTGAAAAGAAAGCAAAAATTTTTAATTTTTGGAAATGATCGTTTACGCGGCGCGGGAGTCCACTGTTTCAAAAATATTTTTAATGGAACACTTTTTAATCAAATTTGGTATGTGGTGAATCACAAAGTGTTGTTTAGAGCCCAAAGACTTATTAAAAATGATTTGCAAGTGTAAGATGTACGAAGTGAAACAGGTTAATAACTGATAACGCACCGTTTCTTAATGACCGTCCCCCCATTTGATCATCACTTCGTAATAACATATTTGAATAGTGTGAATCAAAAGAAAAGTGGCGAATCCAATATGAGTTGAGCCTGATTTCTCATGTTAACCTTTTTGTAATAATCAATGTTAATAATGGGCTAAGTAAACACTAAAATTGTTGGAATTTTAATAAAATGGTTACAAAGTATTATTTGTTCTTCTTGTCACGGTGTAGTTCTTGTTCTCAATCTAGAGCTGCAACAAAAGTAGTTAATTGAAAAATGCAGTAAATCTGTCACATGTCAAATATTTTTTGTGTTATCAGTATTCAGTATCATATAAAGCGGCACATTCTGAGGTTATTTCAGGGCCAACTTGATCCTTCAATCATTTACAGACACAATTCTTTCGAAACGTATGATTAAATAAATGGTGCTATTCCGTAAAAAAAAAAATACTTGCTATAGCGCTATAACTCTTTAAGCTATCGACTATAAGTAAAAATCGAATACTCTAAGGAAATATTTCTCTATACTTAAAATTCTATAAGCTTAAAGTCTCTATAAAGT
Source organism: Tribolium madens (assembly GCF_015345945.1). Classification (NCBI taxonomy): domain Eukaryota; kingdom Metazoa; phylum Arthropoda; class Insecta; order Coleoptera; family Tenebrionidae; genus Tribolium; species Tribolium madens. Next base: position 603,191 of record NW_025401006.1, read on the forward strand.
TATGGCGAGAAATTTGCTGACTTATAGTCTCTATAATGATATATTGTCATAGTAACAATGTCACTCCTCAATAATTTATTATAAGTATTTCGCCAGTGATGCTAATTTTTGTTCTCTTTTAATTATTGGTATCGTGTAAAGTTAATTATAGGTACATAGTTCAGTGATGGATCGTAACAATATTGCACTAATTGCATTATATTTATTATTAAATGAAGGTAATGTTGGACAATAATGAGCTTCTTACTACAAAAACTTTAATAAAAAAAGAGTGTCTATTTAGAAAAAAGTTATTTTGCAAAAGATACAAGCATCAGGTTTTATGAAAATGGGCAATAAATTTTGTGTATTTTATTAATATGAGCTCAAAGTTGATGCATTTTCTAAATTCTCCTTCGGGTTTAGTTTAAAAATTGTTACTTCTTTAACTCGTTCTTCAAAAACGGTGTAACCAATCCTACTAATTTAATTGCGTTCTTTCTCATTGATGTTTATGTTGTATTCTCATTAATTTCTTACTAAAAATTAGAGAATGTGTAGCAAACCTACATTACAAATTGTGTCTAAATTTTAGCGGTGGTCTTTGTCTGACTTCACACTTTTCGTCTTCAAATATCCAAAAACTGTTCGCCATACCCAATTTGTCCCCGTTTCTGTCTTTTTATTTTTTAATTTTCTTAGACGATTTTTTTGCTGAAGTTTAATGCCATTTTTTATTAATTAAATTAAAACGTGGAAGTGCCAACTTCCAAAAATTACCATGAATAAATTTGTTAAGACTATTTGACATTTCCACTTAATAAAAAACAGACTTTAGGGTAATTACAGCGCTATAACTCGAATGTTTACATAGATGCTTAGAGAATACCAATTTTGATACGATTCTATAAGGACTTTAAAAAATTTATAAACAGAGCTCTATTAGCTATGAAATATACCAACTTATAGACTGTAGCAGATTTTTAGAGAATAGCCTAAAAACTCTGCTATTTTATTATAAGAACAAAAATTGGAATTTATACGTAATTTTTTTTTATGTTGTTTCATTGTAACAAATCAGACTTGTAGTGGCAAGCTTTCCTGTGTTTTGATAAGCTCAAGAATGGCATTTGTGTCGATGAGGCGTTTATTTTATTTCGAAACTACCTTGCGAATAGATAAAAAGAATTGATTGCCGGGTATATAAACACGGGCATTGAGCGCGTGACACCGAAGCGATTGTTGACACGAGGCCGCCGGAGTGGGCATAGGGCGTTGTTGTCCTGTGTAATCCCCTGAACGTGTCTTCCGGGCTGACCCACGGACTGCTACATGTCAACACCTCACACCATCGCCACCATGTCACAATTCATGTTACGTTTCTAATCCTGCTGTAATGGATAACATACCCAACCTGTACATAATCTGATAAATTAACTAATTTTCAATGTATACATTATATCCAGGATAGGTTATCACAGGAGGATAATCTGCAGTTCTCATTTCAAACCCAACATAATAAAAGGATAATTAGCTTTTCTGGTTTTAATATAACTATCCAATTGGAAGAATTTGTTTTTTTTTTCTCTTTGCATTGTAAAACGATTTCTATTATTTTTCTTCATGATGAGTGCAAAATAGCCGCTTTTTAAAATAGACTCGTTAAAACCATTTTATCTACATTTTACATTCGGGATTTAAATATTTCTGGTTTGTAACGCACAGCTAATAAAGCTTGGAGCTTCAGTCCGTGTTTTCAATTAGACGACAAATCCAATGCTGATGTGTTTTATCTAGATAAAAATCCGTCGTGTTACAATGCATTGTATACATCAACGTCCATATTTTACTCTAATGAAAACACGTTTTTAAAATGGGCGAAAATGGACGAAATGTGTTTGTGACTTACTGAAATCGAATTAACTGAAGCAATTTGGGTTAGATTTCGGTATCGATTTGCAAAAACCTTCGAGGTATAAAAAGTTCTACAAACGTAGGTATCGTAGCAGAGCTGTCTACTACACCTTGTGAAAACACGAGGGCGCCCTAGGCTCGAAAAAACGGTTCAGTAATTGAGTTTGCTAAAAATCACAAAAATCTCAGTTATGTCCGTAGGTTGCTCAATTCTCGCTTACCTGCTGACGTTTTCGATGCAGAAATTAATTTCGAAGAATACCAATCTTTTCTTAAAAAAATAAATAGTTCGCGTAATATTCTCTATTGACGTTTTTTTTTTTGTGGTTACTATCAATTAACTAGTAAATAAATACATTACACTTCGCTAGTGAACACCAGACATTTCAAAAGTTTTATATACTAAAAAGAAGTATTTTCGTGTTTATGTTCTACATTTTATTGACACAAACAACCTGAACTGCATTTTTATTACATTAGATATGACGCTTACATTTTCAAGTTCCCAAGTAAGTTTATATAAATTGTCATAAAATAAAATGTAAATGTGCGAAATAAATAAATGTCTAGGAGGTAGAAATGGTTATAATAATTTTTTTCTACTTCTACATCTAAAACACGGATTATCGTATATGTTTTCATGACGCTAAGTGACCTTTTAAATACATCTTCACAAGCCGTAGCTAATAAGCGTATTAGTGACGTTGCCAATAGCAACTGTCTTGTTAGTCACAGGCTGAAGTTAGGTTTCTGACAGTTGTCACAAATTTCAAATTTTCAAAGTATTTTTTTATGGTGGTCGTAGAAAAAGTTTAGTATGTAACACGTGCCCGCTGCACTTCGCTCGTGCTAATAAAACTCATGTCTAAAGTGGCGTTTATAGCACTAGTTACATAATATACTGTTAAGTATGTACATACTTTAAGTTTAAAAAAGCTTTGTTACAATTAAATGGAGAATTTTTAAAGCAGAAGTAATATTTTTATAAAATGTATAGATAAATTTGCCAATCTAACAAAATTTATAAAAAATGAATTACTTTAAACTTATAAAAGCCAAACGCGAATGTTGTACCCACCGCCTCCTTAATGAAATGTGTTAATATCCCGACTGGGCATTTCGTAAAAAATGCAATGGAGCAGTGATTCCGATTTTTTTCTTAGTTACGAGGGTTACTAAGGAAAAACCGAATGATTTTTAATTATTAACGAAAAATGAAGTAACTAATAAAAGCTGGGAAGGAAGGATACAACAACGCCAGGGAGAATTGATATTAAAGTCGCGGTTAATTAATTCATAGTGGCCACTTCCCTGTGTAAATTTGTAAAAATTGAATTGTGAGGAGAATCCAAAATTGAAATGTTACTCCGGATAGTAAGAAAAAAACTAAAGTCACGATCAATTTATAGTGGCCACTTTTCTGTGTAAATTTCTAAAAATTGAGTGTAAATTAGTGTAAATCCGACTTTAAACAAATTGTTCTTTTATAAAAAATGACAATTCTGAAAAAGTCGGGTTAGAATACTTTCTTCACACATAACATGTATTGCGCCTGTCACAATTGTTGACACAATTTAGTTAATTCTGCTACCAACGTAGACACAGTCCACACACTAGAGGTGGCCGGCTAGGGGTTGCCAACTTTGCAATAAATTAAATGGCCACTATGAATTGACCGCGACTTTAATATTGTTTGAACTTTCATATCGTCGAAACGCTTTGAGATGACGGTTTCAGTTTTTACGTTTTAAGAGACAATAAATTGAAAAGTATTCCTTCCAAATTATAAAAATTTATTATAAAAAAAACTAAGACATGACGAATTTTTTAATATTAATAATTTTAAAAAATCCAATACGAATTGACCATGTTCTTCAACATGGTTGTTCTTCACAACGATGTTTGATGAAACATCTTGTAAACATATTGTGTAGGACCTTCATTTTGTCAAATCTTGTAAATCCACGATTCCTAGGCTATTTTTAATCTGTAAAATCGTTAATTTAATTAAATTTATCTACAATCACATTATAAAGTGAGTTTTATCCAAGCGTATAAAGTATAAAGCACTTTATCTATTAACTAGTTGAATAATAAAACTACTTTATTCAATTAGTGGAATATTGAAAAATACAATTTAAAATCAATTACTTTTTTGATTTATCATTAATACTCGTATTAACATTAACATTAATATTCAAAGACATTTCCTCCTTTGTGTTGTCATATTTTACTTTGTACCCATTAATAACAAGCTTGTAGTTGTTGTCGGTTTCAAAATGTGAATGCCTAGTGTTGTCGAATGTTTTGGTAAATCTGTAGACACAAGAGATGTGTCCTCTTGCAAGGAACAACTAGTACTAGGAGTCCCTTGGACGCTATAAGCTTCTGCGTTTTCCAGATTAAAAAATGACGCAACTCTTGAGTCTTGATGGGACTTTCGACAGCGTGTTGATAGGTTGTGAAGTATATTTTTGATTAGTGTATCTTTAAAAAAATCTGTCGTTGGATATTGGATAACTTTTTCGGACGTAAGGACATGTATTTTCTACATGTCTCCGTAGTATTAATAGAAAATACTTTTTCCATAATTGTGGATTTTCGTGAAACGCCGGTCTTGGTATATGGTATCGAAACAAGCAGATATGCGCCCGTGTCTTCTACATCACTGATTTTCAAATTCGTGAATTCACAGCAACGACAGGCACCAGACACCCCCATTATTAGTGCAACCTAAAATATTTCAAAGTTTATTATCTACAATGTCTAAAAGGTTAAGAGATATTACTTTAATCATTAAATATTCTTTATCGCAAGCCCTTGTTAAAAATTCTTCCAATACTTTCTTCGCATTATACCTTCGACTCACTCATCATCAGATAGGCAGTGAGCTTACTATCGAGAGATCAAGATAATTTGTAATCGAGTCATCTTTGGATCTGAAAACATATGTCTATTTTTGAACTGACTACACATGAAACGTCAAATAAAATGATAAGTTGAAAGATAACAGCAAAATGGACTAGAATTACTAGCCGACGTACTCGTATAACAATAGGACCGTTCTTTTTTGAAGGTAAATCATAAATTTAATTATTAAAATCATCATCTTTTTAATCATGCCATTTTACCTTTCGACTTGTCTTTTTAATTGACGTTTCACAGACATACGTTTCCAGATCCAAAAATCGATTACAAATTATCTTGATCTCTCGATATATTTTCCAATATCTATGTTTTTATGAATCTTTATAGTGGCCTTCAAAATCGAGTACTTCGTCCACATAGATGAAATTGCATACAGTTGGACACAAAATACTTTGGTCGTCACTTTTCTGACACTTTAATGTAATTCAAGCTTTAACGTTAAAATGAATGACAATATTAAATTAATGACAGCTATTATATTTTCCTATCAAAAGTATGTACATACAACTTGTCAACTATGATTGACAGTACCTAAAAATAAGGTGAAGAGTCGTAAAGCATGCTTTACAATTTAATGTCACTCAAGTGACATTGACGACCAAAGTATATTGTCTCCATCCGTACTTCTTCTTCACATTTAAGAAAACTTCGTTCTTGCGTTTAAACGTTTGCGTGGATAAAACACTGTGTCAATTTTAAAACTTACAATCGGCAATTTCTCTCAACTGAAAAAGTTATTAATAATCACTCAAAACCGTTTTGGTGGTTCCTAGGGGGAATTAAAATGACATGATAAGTGACACACCTCCACCCACCCTTGAATATAATAAAAAAAATGAAAATTTAACGTCTTCGTTTTTGAATAATTGGAAAAATAGCTTTACCAAATAGGCTGTTGTATGTCATTTTTGAAAAGCGCTTGTTATGGGCTTTCCAACAATGTATCGCAAGTATGGTCGTCCCATTTAAAATTTTCATTTTAAGGTGGCTGTGGCTTGAGGGGTGGGTGGAGGAGCGTCACTTACCATGCCATTTTGCTTCCCCCTAAATACCACCGAAACGGTTTTGAGTGATTCTCCATAACTTTTTTAGTTCTAGAGATATTGGCGATTGCAAGTTTTAAAATTGACACTCTGTATATGTCGTAGTCATTGGGCGTAATGCGTCATTCCGCGGAAAGCCAAGTCATTGGCCGTATACTGCCGGCAGACGCTGTAATCAAATGAATATTCCTTTGTTTGACTGAAATTTTACGTTATTTCAGGGATTGCCTACTTAATTCACGTCAAACAAAGTAACCGGTTGGACCATTACATGTTACAGCGTTTGACGGAAGTGTATTTAGTCATTTGCTGAAAGCTTGAAATTTTATTGTGTAGTATTTCGGACCGTAACATTTAGTACTTCTTGGACTTTTCTTATTGAAAATGGATAATTATAAGAGTTTGTTTTATGACAAATTAAATGAATATTATTTGAAAAACAAAGATGCCAAAAAACCGTGGAATTATGAAATAATGAAGGAGGTAAAAGTCTTCTAACCTCAAAATACACCTTTATTTCAGTTGTACCTGAAGTTAAGGGTTGTTTACTATTTATCAACAGTAAAGAATTCCATGTGATTTTGGTGAAATTTTTCACAGAAATTGAGTTCAACCGTGTCCGCAGTGTTTTAATTCAGAAATAACGTGATACGAATTACATTGTTATTTACTATGCATTATTGTATACAATACATTATATACATTTGTATAAATTTTAATTTTTGAGATATGTTTCATTTGTAAATTTCTCTAAACGGATGAATTTTTATTGGACCTGAAAACTGCCAAATATTTGGGGACTTCAGAAGAGACTTCCCGCTTTGCCTATAGTCCGGTAAAATAGACAATTCAAATAACAAAAATTCCGACAGAGCTAAATTTTGGTGGAGACCTTGGGTACACCATTAGAAATAAAGTGTCAAAAGTCCCTATCGATCCCATGTGTGCTAAAAAAGTTCTTCGGGGTCAAAGGTAAAAATTTGAGGTTTTTTGGATTTCTTTCGAAAACGGTAAGTTTTATCAAAAAAGTAGTCCAGACAAAAAAGATAGACCTTAAAATTATCTACAAAAAAGGTCCTTATAGTTTTTTTCTAAGAATCACCATTTCTGAGATATTGCGATTTTAAAAGTTGAAGGAGTCACTTTCTACATGATATTATGCACATACAAAGTGAGCCAGAACTCGCGCCTCCAAAAAAATGCTATGTAGGATAAGGTACCAGGAACATGGAAAAAATTAAAAAAAAATTCTATCTATAAAAATTTCGAAGTTATGAGAGTTTAAATTTTGCACTTTGCCTTTATTTATTTCTGTTGGAAAAACAATTTTCCAAGTTTTTTTGCTACAAGCTATTAGAAGAGGAATCTAGGAAGCTGTATCCTAAATTGCAACTCTGTTCAATGTTCTTTGTGGTTTTCATTGACAAAATTTTTGTATCTTTAATAAATAATTATAAAAAAACATATACAAGATCATCAGTATCATTAAATAGACATAAAAAACTGTCAAATGTCAAAAAATAAATGTCAAAATTATTTGACAGATAGAATTTTTTAAACATTTTTTTCATGTTCCTGGTATCTCATCTTACTTAAAATTTTTCTTCTACTTCATTAAACTGATGAATATCTCGATCTCATTGGAATTAAGAAGAATTTTTTTGGTAAAACATACAGGCTGTTTAAAAAATCGCGCACTTCCTTGAAAGGGAGTAATTGGGAAATCCCCAGAGTACTAAAAAAATGTTTAAAAAATTCTATCTGTCAAAAATTTTTGACATATATTTTTTGACATTTGACATTTTTTTATGTCTATTTAATAATACTGATGACCCTGTATATGTTTTTTTTTAATTATTTAGTAAAGGTACAAAAATTTTGTCAATAAAAGCCACAAATAACATTAAACAGAGTTACAGTTTAGGATACAGCTTCCTTGTTTCTGTTTCTAATAGCCTGTAGCAAAAAAACTTGGAAAATTATTCTTCCAACAGAAATAAATAGAGTCAAAGTGCAAAATTTAAACCCTCATAACTTCAAAATTTTTATAGATANWTTTTTTTWAACATTTTTTCCATGTTCCTGGTATCTTACCTTATATGTCATTTTTCTCTGGGACGCGAGTTCTGGCGCACTCTGTATGTGCACATGATGTAGAACGTTACTCTTACAACTCTTAGAATCGCGATATCTCAGGAATGGTGATTCTTAGGAAAAAAGTATAAAGACCGTTTTGTAGCTAATTTTAAGATCTACAATTTATGTTTGGGCTACTTTTTTGATAAAACTTACCGTTTCCGAAATAAATTTAAAAACGTCAAATTTTGACCTTTGACCACGGATAACTTTTTTAGCACACATGGGATCGATGGGGACTTTTGACAGTTTATTTCTAATGGTGTACCCAAGGTCTCCACCAAAATTTAGCTCTGTCGCAATTTTCGTTATTTGACCACTATTTTTATGACTAATTTGACCGGACTACTAGTTTTTTTTCTCATATTTGCTTGAAATTAAAACCATGACTTGATTAATTAATTAATGTCGATTAAAAGCGCATCTAATTTAAATTAAATTTTAATTCACGATTAATTTCACATTTGACAATGCAAAGCGGATACAGCTGAACCCGTTGTCAACGTTTTCAGAGAAAAAGTTTGAGATGAGTCAAAGGGTCTGTGTATCACCACCAATCACCAGTGTTAATCCTAAGCACCCTAAAGCGGTATACATTTGTCCAATAGCGCCAACTTTTATATAAATATGACATTAGGGCTGATTTACTGAAAGCGAATTAAAATTTAATTCAGTCTTTTAAACTAATTCCAATTAAGTTGCCATTTACGTTATGTTTAAGAACAAATGTCACATCAGTTACAAATTAAAATGAACAGATTAATAAGCTGAGGTGGCCTTGTTCACTGTTTTGTTTCTTTCTATTATTCGAAAGTTTTATCAGATAGCAAAAGGTCACAGGTAAAGGATTTCATATGAATTTGGTCAAATTTTTCTTAGAAAACGTTGACAATGTGCCCGCAGGCCATCAGTTTCCATTCAGTCAAAATTTGCCATTCAGTGATCAAAGGTATGACTTGGTTAAGTTCGAAATTTACGATATCTTATACATACGATACGATGATAACCGCCCCAAATTTAGTTTGTAATTAATATCACATTTGACAATAATGCAAAGTAAATAACAATGTAATTCGGATTACGCTATTTCTGAATTAAAACACGGATAAAACACTGCGGACATGGCTGAACTCGATTTCTGTGAAAAATGTCACTAAAATCACATGAAATCCTTTACTGTTGATAAATAGTAAACAACCCTTAACTTCTACATTAATTAATAAATTTATTAGTAAATAAAACAATAAATTAATTATTATGTGAAATGGTGACTTTGGACATCAAAACCATGAATCAGATTAATTTTTAATTTTAAAGAAACGTTTCAAATATTATTTTATTCCTTTCAAAATAAGTCAAATGCGATAAGTGATTACTCATAGTCAAAATTCTTAATAATTTGTGCAAACGATTTATCAATTTTCGTCAACTCTCCATGGACCCATCCCAATGCCGGAAAACCGACAACTGCCGACCATCGGCTCCATCCCATCTGAAACGGTCGAACGTGCCTACTCGAGAGCCGAGTTTTGTGTTATTACTTCTGAAGCAGATTGTACATATTTTAGGCTGCGAAAGATATTTCTAAAGAATATATTTTTATTTTTGTTTAATTTATTTGAAGGCAAAAAATATGTTTTTGTCTGTTGTTTAGGTCATGTACTTACCGTTTTTTGTAAGATTTTATAATATTATATGTTTACATTATTCCAAATAAACGAAACAAATATTTTGCTAATATTTTGGCTTTTCTTTTCTTCTAACAAAAATTTACATTTTTACAGAAAGTATCAACCATTTCAAGACTTTTCAGCAAATGACTAAATACACTTTCGTCAAACGCTGAAACATGTTATGGAACCAAGCGGTTTTATTTTTAATTATTTGCCTCCAGAAAATAATAATTAATATAAATTAAAGTAATATAAAAAATGTGATCGTATTTTCAGAACGAAATTTTGTTTTGTTTTTGAGTTATGCGATTTTTTTTGTCAAAATTGCAATTTATATGAAAAAATTTTTTTGAAAAAATTAAATATAAAGCAGATTATTGTAATCCTTAGAGTATAGCTTTTATGAGAAAAATGATTTTATAGTGGGTTGCCATTTAAAAAATTTTTTTTTTTTTGTAGAACTCAAAAACAAAAGGAAATTTCGAAAAATTTTATTCTTGTTAAATCATCACATTTTTATAGTACTTTATCACTCATCAATTAGTTTTTTCAAAAAATAAATAGTTTAAGCAAAAAACGTTTGGTTCCATACTTTTTATTCACCTGGTATAAAGAGGCTTGTCCTGACTGACCTATCAACCCACAGCCTAAACTGCTGGAGACAGAAATTTCAAATTTTTACAGTAGATACCTTTTATAACGTAGGCATCCAATAAGAAAGAATTTTTGGATAATCAACCCCTAAGGGGGTTAAATAGGGTGGTGAATTCGAAGTTTTAAAGCTATAGCCATGAAAAATGGTATTTAGGCTTTCGGTTAAAAATAAAAAATACGTATTTTACCATTTTTGGAAATTTCACCCTCAAGGGGGGTTAAACAAGGATGACAATTTGTATTAAAATATGTCATTTATAAAGTTAAATCCTTGAAAATTTGTATTTAGGCTTTCGATTAAAAATCAAGTAAAACGTGTTTCACAATTTTTGGAAATTTCACCCTCAAGGGGGTTTAAGTTAAATCTATGAAAATTGGTATTTGGGTGTTCAGTTAAAAACAAGATAGCACGTGTTTCAAGATTTTGGAGAATTCTATCCCTAAGGGGTCAAATAAGGGATGAAAGTTTGTATAAATATGTATAGTTAAACATGGAATGAAAATTTGTATCAAAATTTGTCATTGTTAAGTAATATCCATGAAATAAGACTTTTTATTTTTACTACGAAGTTCACCATAAATTATGTGTTGCTATATTTTGCTAGTAAGATTTTTAGTCCTTCTGCGTTTTGAAATAGTTGTGAATGAGAAACTACCACGCGAGCGAAGCCGCGGGCAACAGCTAGTACATATATATGACAATATACCTAATAATAACAATAAATAACTATTATAGTCACTTCAGTTCTAATCAACGCATTGGCCCAAATCTTCCATTTTTCCACGTGTGCAAAAGGTTCATTCTCGTCTTCTAACATACACTTTTTATTTTATTAGCACGATTTATGCGAAAACTAACCACCACATTGTGGTAACAAAAGGTTGCTTAAATTAGTTATTAAATTATTATCAACGTATCGTATGTTTTTTTTTCTAGTTAATATTAAAAAATTGCCAATTTTTTTTTAAATAAATGTTTGTTGTTTGGTAAAAATAATTTTCAATCCTTTGTGTTTTAGAACGCAAAAATTAAAATCGCTCTTTCAGAGATCTAAGAACTTAACAAGATTCGTTTTTATTTTCTAGCTACCCGATATTATAAAATGTGTTTTTTAATATTGCAAAAAAATGCAACCACAATATTCTGTGTATATCAAAAAATAATACTAATTGGTCAAATAAACAATAGCTTCGTTACGGATATACAAAGTGATCAAATTTCATGATAAAATTAAATTTCATTAGTTCCTTCGAAACCACTTGATTTATTTTGATAATATTTTACAAACTCTTAAAGCGTTTATTTTTCGGCAATTACTTTATTTTTTCTCTTACCAGTGGCATGCGTACGGAGACATCACTGGGTATTTTTTTATTAGTATTATTTTTCAGTGTAGAATATGTGCTTGCATTTCTTCGCAATATTAAAAAACATAATACATAATAATTTCGCAGAAAATCGCAACAATGAAAGCTATTTTTGTATTCTAATTGCTTTATTTATATTACTATCTCATTTCTAAATTATGGTGGGTATATAATTTGAAACAAAATAAAAACGCAAATTTATACCATAATTTGAGACAGAGGTATGCACCTAGTTTTTTTTTTATTTTAATGTTTTAGGGCCCGTACTCCCAAAGATTAGAGTTTTCTCTATGTGTAAACATTATACAAATCGCGCCCTGTAAAATTTACTAACAGTAAAACAGTTCCTAAGCTCAATTTTGTTTTATTTTGAAACCATGCACTATAATAAATTGCTGTAACTTTGAATATTGTGCTAATTATGTTAAACCTCTTGGTTTCCCCTTCATTGAGAATAGTGAATATATTAAAATTAGAAAAACATTTAAAACAAACATAGAAAGCCTCCCCTGCAAAGTTGGAAGCACGTTCATGTCCTCCACTAACCTATAGAATCTAACTTTCGAATCTTGAAGCACTTATGTACAAAGCCAGCGACTAACACTATTTAATAAATTACAAATCCCGCTCTCGAAGTGGTCGCGTGTTGTTTAACGCCTTGCGTGTCGCCGGCTAAAGCTCTCTTCGTATTGTATTGTCGGCATGATTTCATTTCAACTGCTGAATCTCCCGAACTGCTCTCTTAAATAAGCAACAATGGCAGCAACTTTCAAGTGGTTCTCATATTTTTACAATTTCTCATCGACTAGGAAGCAGACAAAGGAGATCTCCGGAAACAGCGGAAAATACAGATGTACGAGCAAGATATTCCGTAAAATATTATTTAAGGTGGCGGAGCATAAAGCCATCTTATGTGAATGATCTCCATCACACTAATCCGGAGCAAACGTAGGTGACTCAATGGGAACGAGCAGATGCCCAACTGGGGGCGCAGCTCTCATATATAACTTCCTGATCACTGTCTGTAATGACGTAATTTGTAATAGATTAATACTTGGTCGGATGCTGTTGTGCACCTATACACGTCAGTGTGTTGAAAGCACACGCTATTTGGATACAGCTGCCGGTTCACATGATCTCAACATGACAAGAAGGGAAGGTGAGATAAATATGAAACATCTACAGAATTTCAGACTTGGCGAAATAATGGTAAATGCTGTGGTTGCAACGGCTAATCGCTAAAAACTTTAATAGGAGTACATAACTTCGCGCTTCACACTAATAAAAATTTGATTTTCTTTCTTGAAATTACCACACCAAACTGATCAATCCAAATCCAAATTCGGAACAATTTATTTTTTCAATTTTTTATAATAATTATGCTTGTTATTGAAATAGATATTAATTCTTATTAATCATGAAAAAAATTATTAATTTTGTAAGGTCCCTACATCCTAGTTTAATTGTTGTATGGTTGCGCCATCTCTCATTGGTGTCTAAAAACAGCGGAGTAGCAACCTTTTGGAAACATGAAAAATTTAGTTTTAAATCTCAGTTTTATTTGTAGTGCGCTTTATAAGTAAATAATGTGAAATTGCATCAAATTATCATCTTATATCGGGTCTTTTTTAAAATTCGAGGTCGAAGTTGGCTTTGCAAAATTGATTGTGTCCGATAACCCACCAAGATTACCAAGATTAAGATTATGAAGATAGTTAACTTTGTGCATACTACAAAAATGGTAACTGTAAAAAGTTATAGATTTGTCAACAAGAAATTACCACCTAGGATTTGAAGTTTTAGGAAAATTAAGTTTTTCATGTTGTTTGTAACTAGAATTTTCAGAAGTAATTTTGAATGCTTAGAGTTGGCTACCCCTTGTAGTTGACGGTTGACGTTTTCTGTCAAAATACGATATCTTTTATTTGTTACTAAAAACCAACCTAATCAAATTTATGGCAACCTATTCACAAATATCCCTAAATCCTAGGGAGTAATTTCTTGTTGATACGATAATATGTTGGTTTGTTTATGTGTTCACAACGAACTTGTCACAGCCAACTGCGACGTCGAATTTTAAAAGACCCGTTACTTTACTCAAATCACCGCCTCCTTAATCAAATGTATCAATATCCCGACTGGGCATTTCGTAATAAATGCATTGGAGCAGTGATTCCGATTTTTTCTTAATTACGGGGGTTACTAAGGAAAAACTGAATGATTTTTAATTATTAACGAAAAATAACGCAATTAATAAAAGCTGGGAAGGAAGGATATAACAAAACCAGATACACCAGGCAGAATTAATATTATGAGGTTGAACCCTTTAAGGTAAAAAACTGGATATGTCAAAAATTTTCCCCAGATTAAAGCGCCAACGGGAATCAGTTGAACTCAAAAAATGCCCAGGCGAGAAAAGGATTATTTCTATCGAGACGGCGATGATTCAAATACATATTACAAGGTATAAAAATAGATTTGTTTTAGACCAGCAGATCAAAATGGATTTGTTTTAGTTTTAGACCAGAGTAGCCCATTTTATTGTTATTCAGGCACAGTCTTACCATCCGTGCTTACCATACACCTCGCCAAAAAAATACACAAATGATTATATTATAACGGGTGTTTTTTTTTAATTTAGCGTCAAAGCTATCCATAAAAGTTCGATTGTGAACGAACCATCGTCTTGAAAATCTGACATTTGACATCTCGCCGGGTGTATTAAAAATTGCGGTCCGTTCACAATACACTCATATCACCGCCAATTATGACACCAAATTTAAATAAATACCCGTTATTATAAAGCGTTTTCAGTAAAATTACATATTTCTAATAGGTACATTAGGTAACAATAAAAGCAGCTTAATGTAAACTGTAAAAATATACTCTTTTTCTAAAACGATGAAGATGTAGAGAATTAAACATTCTACAAAAAAGGCGACATAATTCAATTTTTAACGGTTCAACCTCTGAATAACATTCAAAAATTTTAGAAAAACATTTTCATGCTTTCAAACCTTTCTAGGGCATAAACTATCATTTACAGTTAAAAATATGACTTCTTGTAGAAAGTTGTATCTTCTAAAAAAATTTCTTTGCAATTTTTGGGTAACTTTTATAGTTTTCGCAGCTACAAACGGCTAAACTTGGCTAAACAGCAAAAACTTTAATTTCCTGATTTCCTCTTTCATACTATCTCTCTCTAATTAAGTGTGTTCCGTTTTAAAGTTGAATAGTTTGTCGCCACTTTTCAGATCGACGCTGCTGCACAATAATACTGTGCAAAAAAGTAAGAAACCAACAATCTTACAAGATCTTAAAATTAATAGTATATTATGTTATTAGGATTAAAAGTGATAGTTTTTGTGACGAAGCTGAACGTTTATTTTGCCGAATGGAGTGAGGTAAATGATTCATGCGTCAGTTTCGGAATTTATGTTGAGATTTTCGGAAGTGTTGATTGATTTAACTAGTGAATAACTAGTGTAGTTTATAGTGCAAAATATCGAATGCTGATAATCCACACTGTAGTACCTCTCCCGAAAATGCTGAAGCAGCTAAAGAGACAAGAAAAAGACAACATTGGTAAATCTCATAATAAATGTCAGGTCAAAGTCTGAAAGGTAAAGCTTTTAGTCAAAAAAGCGTCATTTTTTGAAATTGGCATATTTACACATTTTTGGCAACGACGGATCTGATTTTTGTGCAGTTTCGCGCACTCAGTGTGGTAAAATAACCAGAAAATTTTAGGGTTTGAGAGACCCCGAAAAAAAAAAGATAATAAGATAATAATAGTATATTAAAGAACAAGTTTTATAAGGGTTGATTTGGCGCACGAATCCCAAGTTAGAAAACGAGCCGTAGGCGAGTTTTCTATGGGATGAGTGCGCCAATGCCAGAATAAAACGAGTATTTTATGCTATTTTTTCTAATTTGCGCCCTCTTTTTTCTTATTTTAATTAAAAAAATATATATTTTTGTTGTCTAGAGAATTTTGTGTTAGTTCATATATCGGTTGGTTACACTCGGCGCCCATCTGATTTTTTGAATCATTTCTACAGTCTGTCATTAAAAATAAAAATTACAAATTATTAGTTATTAGTGTTACAAAATAATAATAATAATAATAAATAAAATATGAGCCAACAGAATTTAGTTTGCACTCCGCCCGAAATTGCCGAAGCAACAACGCAAAATTTGTTACCTGACAAGTCAGAAGCTAAGAACTCAGTAACCCTAAATTCATTAATGTACAGTGTGCTTTTATAGATAGCCATAAACGACTCCTACTGAGAGACGTTAATAAACGTATTATAAACGCAAATTAGAAAAAGTTCATTAACAAAATAAACACAATTTATTCTTTTTCGGCAAGATTCTAATCGACAAAGAACGGTCTTCGGCCAAAAAGTTTTGTACATTATTTGTGCGTTAGGTATTTGCGTTTTACTCTGTAAATTATACTTACCGCACGCATAATGTAAATAACTAATTTTTAATTTTACTATTGTTTTTGTTACTAACGACATATTTCACCTGACTCATGCCTGACTTTTAATGTTGTCAGTTTTGACTTTAGAACAAAATATGCGTACAAATTAATACTATAAGATAAGAACATTACTGCTAGAAAATGTTTCGACCATGTGCAAAACTTTTTCCAAAAATGAGTTTGCGAATTTTTGCAACGACTAGGTGAATACTAGAGCAAAACCAATTGTCTATCTCAATAGTTGATTTAGTTCTTGTAGCAAATCTAGAAATCCGACGGATAACTTAGCTGCTGTCCTGCACGGCATTGGAGATTTACGTTTGGTGCGTCAACATTTTAATGAAACTTGCTTAATAGATGTTTTAGGAAAATATACCGATGCCCATTATAACAGATAACCGTATGTAAAACACCAATTGGTAAATTTTGGGAATTTTGTTTGCGTTTCAGAGGTACTCCTTCAAATGGAAACAGTAGGAATCTGTGGATCAGATGTCCATTATCTCGTGGAAGGCCGAATTGGTCCTTTTGTTGTGCAAAAACCAATGGTTATGGGTATACATTTCTAAACTTGACTTGACTTGAACTGTAACAATTTTTCTCCTATAGGACACGAAGCTTCTGGAACCGTACTGGAAATAGGGAAAAAAGTCAAAAACCTTAAACCAGGTGAAATATTTAAAAAATTCTTTTTCGAAATGTTATTTACCGTTAAGGTGATCGAGTCGCAATCGAACCGGGAGTGGGTTGTCGAGTTTGTTCATATTGTAAAGACGGCAAATACCACCTTTGTCCCGACATGGCATTTTGTGCAACTCCTCCCATTGATGGAAACTTGGCAAGATTTTTTGCCCACGACGCAGATTTTTGTTTTAAGTATCGAAACAAGCTACATTAATTTTTTGAGACATTAGTATTGTAGATTACCCGAGCATTTGAGTCTTGATGAGGGTGTTTTGATGGAACCTTTATCTGTTGCTGTACATTCTTGTAAACGCGCTAATGTTCGTTTAGGGGATGTGGTTTTAGTGATGGGAGCAGGTCCTATTGGACTCACTTCTCTGCTTGCAGCAAAAGCTTATGGCGCGGCGCATCCACGGTTATTATAACAGGTGATTTATCTGCTTTTTCCAATTCCAATGGAGGAATATTTTTCTGAAGATTTAGTTGAACATCGTTTAAATAAGGCGAAAGAACTTGGAGCTGATTGCGTTTTTAAAGTTGAAAGAGAAATGCCAGAAGAACAACTGGTGAAGGAAATTAAATGTTTACTAGGAGGGGAACCCAATATTACGATCGAATGTACTGGAGAAGAAGAGAGTATTAGAGCTTCTCTTCAAGTACTTTTTTCATATTAGAATCTAATAACATTTTTCAATAATATTTATAATTTAGGTTACTAAAACCGGAGGTGTTGTAGTTTTTGTAGGCTTGGGGAAATTTGATTTAAATCTACCTATTTTCCCCTTATTTCGGGAAGTTGATATTAGAGGAATTTTTCGCTACAATAATGAGTAAGAAGCATTTTTATTTTTCAAATTCTTCCTATAAAACTTAATAATTTTTCAAAATAAGGACTAGTTTCCAATCAGTCGTTTACATTTTTAGCTAATAGACATTCTGTTCTTTTTTTGCTTTTAACGAATAAAACGTTAAAATACAGATTTAGAAAAAGTGTGTTTACTTTGAAGAACAAAATTTTTAAAATTTGTTTGTTTTTGAATCCTGCAGTTTATTTTTTAAATGGTGATAACTGATCAGTGACCAAAGATAAGATTTTTTTAATTATGATTTTGCATTACTACTTACTATTTATACATACAGAGTGTTCCAGCGAGTTGAAAAAGTCCATTAGTGACCTTTAAATGATAAATTAAAAAAAAATAAATGGAACACCCTATTTATTGTTTTTGCGTTCAAAAGATTATTAAATTGTCTTTCTAAAATTATTTACTTTTAGGTGTTTATAATCAATAACTAAAAAGATATTTAACGTTAACAATTAAAAAAAAAATACTATTATTTCAGTAACCAAAAAGTGCACAGTTGCACAAGAGATGGAAGAAATATCACTTAATAATCATATTTGTGTTAAAGTGAATCCATTATTCTTTATTTTTACAATAAAATAATTTGAATTTTAGTATTTATAACGACTTTTACAATCTCTGGATAAATCAACGGATAAATGATCCGTGGTGGAATTACTATGGTTGCCATATTATCAACAATGCTTAGATATTGGTAGGCATTGTTGCTACAATTAACATTGAATGTTAAATATCTTTTTATTTATCAAATCTATACATTAAAAGTTGATTTTTTAGATAGACAATTTATCAACCTATTAGATTCAAAAATAAAAAATAGGGTGTTCCATTTAAATTTTTTGAGTTATTTAACTTTTAACAAACTTTTTAATTTTTTAATCTTTACAAATACAAAACACTAAAAAATTGTTACAGCTTTAAATCCTGTACTTTCTTTTTTGCAGAAGTAAGAAAAAAATTGTTTTAGCTTCTTAGTATTTGTGTAAAACATTTTTAAAAAGTGCATGTTTTCTTCAAAAAAACGTCTTATTTCTAAAACTAAGCGAACTCGACTAATAAAAGTTTAGCGTAAAAACAGTGTTTTAAAAGGCTACATCAAAAAATGCAAAGAAACATACGGTGTTCTATTTAAAAAAACACAAGTTTGTATCGTAACTTATTTTTGGACCATACTGTATGGTTGAAAATAATTTTAGGTGATGGACTAGATTAGTATCTATCAATGTCCTATACAATTTTATCATTTAAAGGTCACTAGTGGACTTTTTCAACTCGCTGCGATACCCTGTATAGGGTAGTTCATAAATATGAAGCAATATTTGAGCCTTAAAAATGACCTATAAAATAATGTTAATTTAAATAATAACTCGTGTCCTATCTCTACTGATAAGAATTTTACTGCCCTCGGAATATGGGTATGGAAATTTGTTTTTTTTTTTTGTAATAACTTTGGAACCATTTGACCAAAAATTATAAACTTTGAAACATTTACTTTCAAAAACATACATTTTGAACTGGTAATCACGAAAGCTAGACACATCTACTAAATTTTCGGTTGCTGCAGTTGCAGGTCACATTTTCTATGTTTTTCCTTTTTCACTTAACACTAATTTTTTATTGCTTAAATCGATAGACTAATCAATTTCGAATAAAAAACGCATAACCTTTAATATTTTGAAAATTAATAAAGCCATATACGATGGCAAGTTTTTTTTGTTCTTTATTCTTGAAATGTAAAGGGCAACCCTCGTAGACTTACTATTATACAGGATAAACAAAAAGTATGAAACCAAACGTTTTTTGCTTAAACTGTTTATTTAAAAAAAAACTAGTTGATGAAGTACCTACTATAAAAATGTGACGTTTTATCAATAATAACATTTTTCTTTTGTTTTTATAAATTTATAATTTTAGTGACCCACTATACAGGTGCGCCAGAACGCGCGCAGAGAAAATTTTCAAGTAAGGTAAGATACCAGCAACATGAAAAAAATCTGTCAAAAAATTTTGACATTTATTTTTTGACATTTGACATTTTCTTATATCTATTTAATGATGCTGATGATCTTGTATATGTTTTTTTACAATTATTTAGTAAAGGGACAAAAATTTTGCCAATAAAAGCCACAAATAACATTGAACAGAGTTACAATTTAGGATACAGCTTCCTTGTTTTTTCTTTTAATAGCCTATAGCAAAAAAAACTTGGAAAATTATTTTTCCAACAGAAATAAATAGAGCCAAAGTGCAAGCTTTAACCCGTCATAACTTCGAAATTTTTATAGATAAATTTTTTTTAACATTTTTTCCATGTTCCTGGTATTTTACCTTATATGGGGCGCGAGTTCTGGCGCACCCTGTATAAAACATTTTTTTACAAGGCTATAATCCTTACTATTACAACTTTACAACTATCTACATTTTATTCAGTTTTTATCAAAGAAAATTCATATGTTACAGTTGGAGACAAAATACTTTGGTCGTCAATGTGACTTGAGTGACATTAAATTGTAAAGCATGCTTTACGACTCTTAACCTTATTTTTAGCTACTGGCAATCATAGTTGACAAGTTGTATGTACATATTTTTGATAGGAAAATATAATAGCTGTCATTAATTTCAAATTGTCAGTCATTTTAACGTTAAAGCTTGAATTACATTAAAGTGTCAGAAAAGTGACGACCATTTTGTATTTTGTCTCCAACTGTACTATTTTGACAAAAAATTCGCTCAAAAACAAAACAAAATTTCATTATCAAAAAACAGTTTTAAAGTATTTTTTGAAGGCAAATGATCAAAGAGAACGCGCTTGGTTCCATACTTTGTATTCACTTTGTATACTAATTATTCCATATTTTTTGATAAAAAATGTTCATAGGTAATTTAAAAAAAATGTAGAACACAAATTTCATTCTTAAAAACGATCACATTTATTTTTCACATATCTCTTTCTTGATTCTTTAATTTAATCCTTCACATATACGTTGTGCTATTTCAAAAGTTATTTTATGACTTCATAATGTTTTTTTTTTTCTGTGTGAAATTACGGCGGAGTAACAGATTCTTCTGTTATAAAGAAATCAAATATTTGTGAAAATTTTCACCTTAAAAGCAGTTCCGACGTTGCCGGTGTGGCGATTGAAATAGCACGAGAAATGTCCTGAAATAAATTAAACACATTAATTTATCGGAAATCCTTGTTACAGCTATCCACAAGCGATAGAAATGGTGCAAAGTGGAAAAGCAAATGTAAAACCTATAATTACGCATCATTTTAAAATGGAAGAAACGGTCAAAGCGTTCGAAACCGCAAAAACTGGAGCAGGGAATCCAATTAAAATCCTCATTCATCCAAATCCAGATTGGAAGATTTGTGAATAAAAAATATTTTCTTGTCCAAAGTGCCATTAGTGGATTTAATTTTTTATCCGCAATAGTAATAATAATAATAATAATAATGTAAATTACTGTTTTATGTTATCAATAAATAAAGTGTAGCAGCGTGCGCATTTCCAAGAGAGACGACGGGTGGATTCTGTTGAGAAATTCAATTTCCAATCGGATCAATGGCCGATGACCGATCAGAGGCTAAATAACATCTGATTTGGAGCACCAGGAGAATATGAGGAGGTAGAGGTAACCGTTAAGCCGCCAATATTTCCGATAGGTTCACATCAATCGATTTTATGCCCGCTTGGCGCGCAATAAATTGTTTATTGAATTTGGCACGTTTTCAAATTATTTCCAGAACGAACGCTCTTTCTAACGAGAGATTATGTTACTAAAACTTCATTCCACTCGCTACCACATACAAAATACAAACGAATGTAACTTTATTTGAAATAACTTTTGAATAGGGAGTGACTATAAGCAGAGAGCGGAATTCTTACATCTCTTGATGCTTCTGTTCGCCCGATATTAGGCGGGCCAAGCGAGGAGCTCGCATTCCGTTTCCCGCATTCTTCACGTTATTTTCATTCGCAAGGTTGATACTAGATGTCTCCGTTGCAATTGATGTGTTTTATGTGTTGCATATACGAGTATTTCTGAAATTGATCCAAGTCCTAGGAGTCCAAATAGACACAGGAAAAAACCATAACGTTATAGAAACCTGAAAAATTATCAAAACATAATTATGTGTAAGAATTAATATATTGGATTAGAGCAGAGACACTAGCCGTGGATGTGGTGGCGCAGGGATATAAGATCCTATTTTTTGTCTAATTGTCATAAACACTTTAAAATGTCACAAAATTTAAATGTAAAAATTTTATATTATTATTATTGAAGAGCTTTCAGAAATACGTTTTATTTTTTTAATAAGAACTTTGTATTCGAATATCAAGTTTAGTAAGTACGAGCATGTTGCACCCATGTCGTGTTCTGTGGAACATTTTTGAATTTCGCTCATCTATATATATTTTTTTATGATTAAAAATAAGGAAGTAACAACTTCACCTACGTATACAATAAGAAAAAAGTTGTGGCAGCGGTGGGATTCGAACCCACGCCCCCGAAGAGACTGGTGCCTTAAACCAGCGCCTTAGACCGCTCGGCCACGCTACCTTGTGGTTTTGAGTTTTGCCTAATACTGTTATTCATTGTAGTGACACAAATTAGGAACTGTGTATTATGTATTCACAAAACTCTCGTGACGTTTACAATGTCAAACCAAAATTTTTGAGTGTATCTCAAACGACACAAATGACTGTTATTTCATCTGACTGTACTTGATGTCAAGTTTCCATGGTACACGGCACATGCGCCAATGATAATAATTAAATCATTTCAAATCAAGTGATAGCGACCAGGTTGTTAAACTTTGAGTGAAGTTGTCACCAACATAGCCATAGTGACTTTTTGTTTGTCGGGAGTTTAGTGAATATATTATAGTGGATGTTCATTTTTATTGAACTGACTTGTAACAAACATTTTAATTTGAGTTGTCGAGGAAAAATTAATGGAAAATGTAAATTTGTAACTGCTGTAACAAAGTAAAAATAAAAAGTCAAGAATAAAACACAAACCTTCTAGGTACACTGGCGGACACGGAATTTTTGACAGCAAATTTATGACAGTTCAAAAAATGTCAATGTAAGCCATGCTTTATTGTCATTACGATTGACGTTTGAAAATTTTAATTTTAAAGTTTTAGTTGAAATTTATTTTTGGGTCATTTTTTCTTTCGCTCTCAGGATAAAAATTGCAAAAACCGAAAGTGAGGTTAGTTGCCTAAGGCCCGTTTTACATTTTTATGTCAGTCGAATGACAAATCTTCCAAAATTCCGTGTCCGCCAGTGTATGTACAGTTGCGGAATTAAAATTTCGGGCAGTATTGTCATTTTCATAATGTAAACTCTAAAACAACCTTTACATTAATAACCTCATTTTTTACTCTTGTCATGTTTATGTCATTTTGACTTAAAAAATAGCATCACCGACAGACAAATTTAATTGTCAAATGTCAGTCATAGTGACAGTAAAAGGTAGTTTACAGTGAACTTTTTGAAGTGACAGAAAAATACTGCCCGAAATTTTAATTCCGTAACTGTACAATAAAACAACGAGTCCAAAAAAACGAATTTTAATCTATTGGTTTGTGGAGTCAATTTACCGAAAAGAAACCAAACTAGAGTTTAAATAATCCAATTTTCTCTTGTAGAAAAAAAACCTCGAGCGTAATTCGTTGAAATATTCGCACCTATAGCTACATTAAAAAAAAACGAGAAATGAAATTTTTCCAAATGTAAATTCGGTCCTGATTGTCAATTGTCAACTTGACAATACTTATCAAAAATATTTCTATCAATGTCGTTAAATTTATACCAACTTGTGTAACGCCGCGTAAGTAGAGAAAGCCAGAATCGTTGTTCACCTGGAAAATGGTAGAAAAATTATGAATTTAGCGGCAGAATTTAGAGTGTCACCATGGAAAAATTGAAAAAAAAAACTCGATTTTTTTTTTATATTTCCCATTTTTTTTAATGTAGCTGTAATTTAATGAATAATAAACCGTCACCAAATTAACGTTTTTGTAGTTACCGTGTTTTTCGGAGTCGTTTGTTTTACATTTAGAAAAGACTTCAAAGAACACGGTAAATACAAAAACGTTAATTTGGTGACGGTTTATTATTCATTAAATTAGGTATCTCATCGAATTACGCTCGATGTTTTCGTTTCGGTAAATTGACTTCACAAATCAATACATAAAATAAAATAAATAAAAAGATAAATAAAAGATAATCGTCTTCGATTTCTTCTTGACTCGACGTGTCAAAACCAAGGGCGCAGCTGTTGTTGTAGCAGCTGTAGCTATGATACAGGGGGGTCAGTGAAGTTAGCACCCCCATTTAAGAATTTTTGAATATAAATAATACCATAATTTTGCACAATTTTGCACACTAAGTTTCGAATTTTGCACACCTATGATAGGGATCCTATGACTGAAATTATATTGGGGGTGCTAACTTGACGGTGACACCCCCACTTCAATATATGTTTAAAAATTTTATGTCAATTTTATTATTGGATTTTGCACAATTTTGCACACTTTTTATTAAATTTTGCACACTCTTACTTTACGAGTAATTACTAATTAAAAAAATTTTTCACCACCCCCAATTTGGCGTAAACGCATAATTTTTATACCAATGAAATCATTTAATTTTGCACAATTTTGCACATCTCTTACTTAGTTTTGCACAGTTCGTCTTTACGAGTAATTACCAATAAAATTCCGTAGCACAATCTTATACGGAATTCGCAGTATTGCACTATTTTCATGAGAATTTACTCTTACAATGGCTGAAGATATAAACAACAAATTTATAGTACTTCTACAAATAAGAGAGAACAGAATCAATTGCTTTATGGCGGTTTTAACCCCCAATAAAAATATTTCCAAATTTAGCCAGTTGGACTGGTTTCCAGGGCCGTATTCACTTTATGCAAAGCTTTATGTATGAAAACTAAGCTATTCAATAGCTAATTTTAAATGCTACGGTTGATAGATTGACCCAAAAAAAATTTCTCGATTACAATTATAGGTAGGGAAATCTCCTATAAGCAACTTCTTGTCCACTCGAACTTGAATAGTTATGTGCATAGCGCAAAGGGTCCGGATTAATCAGTGCCCGAACATGCATTAGCAAGTTTGACGTCTTTACGATATTTTCGGAATTAATTAACATCTTTTGAAAGACATCTTTTATAGCGGCCGACTAAAAAGTGAAAATGGCAAGACTCCCGAATTCGCTAGCTGCAGGTATCTTTTTCTAACTATAACATTCTAACTAAGGCAAGAAAAGTCCATCTTTAGGCAATAAAACAATTTTTACAGATACAGGATGAATTATAAAAAAGCGTCCTAAATCATAACTTCATTATACTTAAAGATATGACAATACTTCTTGATTTGAACAGTTTATTGTGAGCAATTTTTTGAAATAGTCGCTCGATAAAGATAGATGACAATAAACTATGTAGCTTTATTGTAACTTTGTAAAAAGTAAAGCCCGTTTCTTTGTGATACGCTTGAAGATAAAATATAGTATACAGAATGCGCTAGAACTCGCGCCCCAGAAAAAAATGCCATACCAGGAACATAGAAAAATGTTAAAAAAAATTATATCTATAAACATTTCGAAGTTATGAGAGTTTAAATTTTACACTTTGACTCTATTTATTTGTGTTGGAAAAATAATTTTCCAAGTTTTTTTGCTACAGGCTATTAGAAGAGGAAGCTGTATTCTAAATTGTAACTTTGTTTAATCTTATTTGTGGTTTTTATTGGCAAATTTTTTGTTCCTTTACTAAATAATTATAAAAAAACATATACATATAAAATCGTCAGTATATCATTAAATAGACATAAAAAAGTGTCAATTGTCAAAAATTTTTAACCATTTTTTCATGTTTCTGGTACCTTATCTTACTTCAAATTTGTTTGTGAGGCGCGAGTTCTAGCCCACCCTATACCTACCCTATGTATATACAGGATGATTCCGCTTAAATGACCCATTAGACCCCTCTTGGCAGACAACCTATAATACACAAAGCAATTATTCCTTGATTCATATTCGAATTTTGAAAGTGAAAGAAAAATATCGTTCCTTGATTCTCGATATTTCGAAAATTTAATTTTGAATCAAGGAATAAGTGCATAATGTATTATGTGTTGTCTGCATAGAGGGGTCAGGTGGATCATTTAAGATGAATCACCCTGTATATCATATCATTCAGAATAAAAGGTCTTTTTATAAGCTTTTATTTAACTTGCTTTGTTGTCTGTCTGCACGAAATCTTGCCAGTGAAATTTGAGACAGTTTCTGTTGTTCCAATATACTGAAATATTGCATACACACGTAATTCTCGAGACAACACAATAATATTTACTTTAATTAATATTTATAAACAATTAACAATGATTGTTATAAACATTTTTTCTCGGCCCCTAATTGAAATTGAAATTTTGCATTACATGTTAATTCCCGTAACAATACAATAATCTTTACTTTAATTAGGTAATAATTTATAAATCAAATCTATGATCAAAATCAAAATCTATGAGCCCTAACTGAAATATAAAGATGGAACCAACGCCATTCGATAGAGCAAGAAAAGTTTGTTCAAAAATCAAAAAAATCAAGAAACCAAGTTTTAAAAATTAAAAATAGAAAAAAACAAATAAATACAATTCAACAAACAAAACAAAAATCAAAAAAAATGAAAAAAAAATCAAGAAAATTAAAACTTAAATTATTTCATTAAGCAATAGGTAAAGTTTAAAAAGTAAAAATACAAAAGTATTTTTCTTTTAAAAATAAGCTTTTATTAGAAAAATGTACTAAAAAGTAAATACTATACTAATAAGTAAATATTTTTTTTCTGTCAGAGAAGAACATTTGTTTACACTTTAAGATTTAAATTTATAAAAGCTTTGAGGGCGGTCAACTGAGCAAAGTAATTGTGGAAGTAGTCGTAAAGTTATTATAACCGCTACACCATAGAAATTGTAAGTATAAGATATTAGTTTTGGAAAAATTATTTTTAAATAATGTTGCTGTTTTAAACGTACCTATATTATTATTGGTACAGTTGCGGAATTAAAAGTTCGAGCAGTATTTTTCTGTCACTTTAAAAAGTTCACTGTAAACTACCTTTTACTGTCATCATGACTGACATTTGACAATTAAACTTTTTTTTTGTTGTTAAAATTGTTACTTAAACAATTTGTCTGTCTTAAGAAATTTATTAATTGAACAAGTGTAATTAAATCATGGCTTTGACCTGCTGCATACTCGTTATTATGCCACAAATTACTATTTTTGAAAGTAAATATATAAGTGAAAATGACATAAACATGACAAGAGTAAAAAATGAGGTTATCAATGTAAAGGTTGGTTTAGAGTTTATGAAAATGCAGAAAAAGACAATACTGTCCGAAATTTTAATTCCGCAATTGTACCTACATTATACCTGCCGCCTACCTCTAAAATTTCATAAACAATATTAATAATAATGCGAATGCAGACTATTTTTAAAATTAGGTACGCGTTTCGCCAACCAACGCTGGCATCGTCAACCATGACTAATGTTTTCAATTTTGCAATAATTGACGCTTTGACTAAAAGTATGTACATACTTTACGTCGTTATGATATCACTTGTGATTGACGAAATAATCGAAATCTACCTATATAAAAAGTAGTTAAAAAGTTGTTACTGTGTGAAGAGCTACGTTTATAAACATTTTTATTCTAAAAAGATTCTCGAAATAAACCATGAATAAACATAATTTGAGAAAACACACTTTGATCCGACGGAAATTAAAAATAGACAGACTATGTACAAAAAAATCTACGATGTTGGATTAAAATAACTTTTAGTACTTATTTTAATACTTGTCACATTAGTGATTAATAGGGGCAGTAACCACCAAACAGACCAAGTTTTTTCACTGAAATGTATAAATAGAACCTTCGTTCTAGAAAATTTAGTTTATCCTTTCCAAAAACAGTCTGTATTTAAAAAAGCAATTTTTCAAAAAAATTATTAATTACATCTAACAACTGCATCAACTTTTTAAAAATTCTTTCTATATTGACTCGATATTTTAAGTATACATACCTACAAAATTCTTATTCTAGATGATTTTTCTTCAATTTTATTTATTTTTTATAACTTTTGAAAAACATATTTTTTATTTGTCTAATGCACATTTTTACAAGTTAACGGTGTAATAATACATATAGGGTGATTTTTTTTTAAACGAACTATCCTGGATATTTTATAAAATAAACGAAAATTAAAAAAATCTGAGATAGGTCAATTTTTATTTACAGAGGGACACCTTTTAGTGTACTTTTTAAAGTTGTAGCATCAAGCCTCTATGTAATACAAACAACCCCTTCAAAATTTTAAATGGCACCACCCTATTTGTGATACCTTAAATGAAAGGTATTTTGACCAGGAATTAGGCTATGTGTTTTGTGAGTTTTGAGTATTTTTTATTTACATTACGTAGAAGAAGATCAGCAGATCAAATTTCTATAAAAGTGCAAGGATAGCTCTGTCAAAAACTTATCAACTGACCTGCCCTCGGGATTTTCTAATTTTTGTTTATTTTCTGACACGTTTCTGGCACGTTTTAAAAAAATCACCCTGTATAATTAAAATTTATATGTAACAGTGAAACTATTAATATGTATCAAAACTCTTAATTGCAAAGTGAGGATGCATTTCAATTTTTAATATCATCAAACACAAATTAGCTTTTTTCTCGTTTTGAAAACAAATGAACTTTCTGATTATGAACATAATGCTCTTGTGCTTGAATTGTTAATAATAAATGAAGTAATTTTAGTATTGATTTTTTAAACCACAAATATTAAGGAGGT
The DNA here is from genome assembly GCF_015345945.1 of Tribolium madens. Lineage (NCBI taxonomy): Eukaryota > Metazoa > Arthropoda > Insecta > Coleoptera > Tenebrionidae > Tribolium > Tribolium madens. The sequence goes on from NW_025401006.1 coordinate 631,825, forward strand.
CAAATCAAGAGGTAAAAACACTGTTTATTTCTTTTTTGCAACACTAATACCTTAAACTCTTTCTATGGTGCATTTTTAAACTTACTTCTTATGTTGCCGTTAAAATAAAATAATAATATTAATAAAATTTATCTACAAAGTACGTCATCAATGTCAACGTATCTTATGAGTCTATTACGCTGATGCATGTTTTTTGTTAATTTTTACATTACCTATTTATTACAAAACATCAAGAGAAAAATGAACTTTTATTCCTAATGAATCAGAATAATGAAAGATTTGCTCGTTTTAGATAAAGCAAAAAATGTTTTTCCTTTACAGTTTTAGCGTAAAATCAAAGATAAAATACTGTACAGGGTGTTTCACGTAATTTTACGAGGCCTGCGCCTGTAAGATGCAATCAATAATACATATTCCGATACGAACTCGATTACAAATTTTGAAGAATTGGATAATCTTCTCTAGTTTGTTCACCCTTTCAAAAATTACAACGTTTTTAGTTAGTTAGTGATTAAGATAAATAAACTAGCTTCATACTCATGCCGTCTCTTGATAAAACAAATGATAATTCTTTCTGAAAAACTGCAGTTTGTGACTATTAATGAAACAGTGATTAGTTTGACAACTACTGTCATGGGTTTCCAAAAATTAAATAATTAAATGTGTATTTTTTGTATCCAGTGTTCTGTGACTTTTGTATATTTGGGTGCGTACATTAGGCGCAAGCCTCGTAAAGTTATGTGAAACACCCTGTATATCGACGTCAGTTTTTGATGTAGTATTTTCTTTGTATACTTACGCTTCCAAAAATAGCTATTGTACAAACTCATTTAAGTCCTTAAAATAATAAAGACTCAATAATAAAATATCTAAAATACAATTTTTGTGGACAAAAACAACAATGTAGTTACTATGGTGGCAGGTATTATTATTTTTTATATTTTCGAAAAATATTTGCTCTCAATCTTACATAATAAGAGGTTTGAATCTGTTTTTGAGAGCTTTAACAAAAATGTTGTTTGTAACACGTACCTAAAAAGTTTTTACAGATTTATCAAACGGTAATGGTTCGTTTGCATAAATAGTGTTTTAGACACAAAAATAACTATTAAAATATGATGTTTATATATGAATTTTTTGTTAATAGAAAATTAATAAGGGAACAACAGAACGAAGAACAGAAAGAACAGCTTGAAAAAGTGTACAAAAAAGTTTAATTACAATTAATTAAAAAAAATGTAATAAACCATGTATAAAATTTTACAGAAATAGGTAAAGAAAGCCAATAATTCATTCTATGCATGATTAATTTTTAAATTGTTTGGCGTTTGTTCGACCTAATTTTCATATTTATTTTGTTTTGACGTTTTGTTCGCAAAATCCATTTTCTCTTGACCTACAAAATTTTCCACTACTAGAAAATTGACCAAGAAAGAAAAAATATATAAATTCAAAATTTGGCAAAAAATCCAGACATTGTTTTGTGCAAAATGACGATGTAGCGAAAAATGCGGCAAGTACAGCCAAAAGCAAACGTCAAAACCATATGAATATGATGACTAAGAGATCTAAGTTTTGTTTGATTGGGCAATGTGGGCGTACTTTCCGCGACGCCACTGTAAATGGAACACTATAAGAACGGGTCGGTCCAAAATATACGTAGTTAACCTGCAAACCTCTGATCTTCACAGTGTTAAGGTGATAATAGCAGTGATCAGTTTCCACAAAAATGCCTGGACCGTCTAGACCTCTCTGGCAGGTGAGCGAAAAGACTTTCAATTTATTTTCGCGAAAGCTTGTTTACTTTGAAGCTCAGGAAAATGGGACAGAAATGACCACGACGATTTATTTTTATGATTTTTATTGTAAAAATGAAACTCTAATAAATAATACTGAAAAACGAAATAATGAAATGGGGTGTTTTTCGCTTAAAAGTATGCGCCTTAAAGTGTGACTCACGAGCTAAGTTTAAGTTTGTTTATTTTTGCTGGAAATATTTCAGCAGCGCATGAAAGTGTGTCGAATTTTCTAAATTTACACTAACTTAATTAATCACAAGGAAAACTTTCAATCTTCTATATCCCCTATGAAATAGTCTGCAGGGATATTATCGAAAACTTTTCGTAAAATATCAATCATTATGTCTTCGATGGTTTTGGAAAGGATTGGATTCAAGGATTCGGCCACCGGTCTCCAATTAGCATTGAGATATGCATTAGTTGAGTCCTCTAAAATTGTTTTTCATTAGTCCTAAATAGATCTAACAAACTATTCAAATTTACCTAAGGCTTTAATACCATCGAATAGATTATACATGTGCAATTTTAGCCCACCAATACTGAATTTCACATGGATTGCCGTGACATTGTAGAAATGGAAACCGTCCCGTTTTTCTAAAATGACGTCACTCTTGGCAACAATATCAATGTTTTCTGCAAAAAAAAACAGAGAATTTATTTATAATCTCCTGGTTTATGGCCAGTATTGGCAGCTTTTGCTGTTAAATAAACAATTGTGTTATTTTTGCAATAACTCCAGAATTATTAGCCTCAAAATACTCACTGGCATCGAACCAACAGTTGCCTTTCCCCCGGAGCGGGATGACCAAAATTCGACCCAAAAGCTCATACAGGCCATCTATGCGCAACCTCTCGAGTCGCAGTTTTGTGAGGAAATCGTACGTAACTGGATCCACGCTGTTGTAAAGCACTTGTGTTTTGCCAAAACCCAGGACGGTGACGTTGGTTAAAGATGCGTTTACTGTCACTGGACCTCCTCCACCTTGCAGGATCTTTAAAGAGTTTTCATTTTATAGCTGGTGTGTTATGTAATTTTAACGCCGATATTGTGAGATTATGTCATTCGGACACGCAACTTTCGAATCGAGTTGCGCTCCGCTTAATTTTACGAGGAATACGTCTTTCTTTCGTATTGATGGGCTAGTGATTATTACAAGACTGATTAGAGATGCGCGAAATTGGCATTTCCGTTTTGTTTTCAACAACATCGCACTCTATACAAAAATTCAAGTTTGAGACTTTTGAAAAATTAAAAAACAGCAGCTTGAGTGAAATATTTATTAAAGTAATATAAGAATTTTCAGGAAAAGCGCGACAATCGCTATTTTAAGCATGTTTATACTGCATGTTTGGAAATTTTTTTCGAGTATGCACAATGTTTCAGAAATTAATGGCAATACAAATTTGTTTTTTTTTAATTGAACACCCTATAAATCCCGCATTTTAAACTAAAAATTTTTAAACTAAAAATACTAGAAGAATTATATTTTCAGTATTTTTTAGATAAAAATAAAATTTTAGAAAACTTTATCAAGAGTTGTTAGAAATCTTATATTTTGTAACTTTTGCCAAAAATTACAGTTTTCTTTAGTTTTGAAAAATATTGATCCAAGAAACATTAAATTGTAAAAGATATAATTTTCAAGAATTCTTGTTTTATTTATTATTTTTATTATTTTATTTTATGTTTAGTTCCAATATTCAAAATTATTTTTTGGCTGTTGATACCTTAACCGCCTTTTGAAATGTTAACTATACAGTATGTTCTCAGATTAAGTTTATAAGAGAAAAAAAAAATTATCTTTGATTTTACACCAAACTGCAAAGGAAAAATATTTTGATTTTGATTTACTTTTTTGACAACGATGCTACTTTGACAAATGAGTTCACGCAACTTAAATAACAAAAATGTTATAATTTTAATAAACGGCAACTCAAAGTCTTAAGATAGTAAATACAAAGTCATTAATTAATTATCAAAGTAACATTGTTTGTAAAAAAATAAGACCGTCAATGTGATGAGATTTAAACAGTAGAGAAAAATCATTGTCCAAAATCAAGAGAAATTTGCTTTTCTTCTCACTGAATCAGAATAATGAAGTTTTGATTATAGATGAAGCAAAAAATGTTTTTCCTTTGCAGTTTTGACATAAAATCAAAGATTTTTTTTTCTCTTGTAAACTCAATCCGGGGACATACTATATATTATTTATACTGTAATAAATTATTTATATGAAATTTTTATAATGAATTATTAGGTATCTCCCAATTTTTACAGGTACCTAGTATTTTTATTTTTCAGTTATAATGTTTAATTAACAAAATGTCATGATTACTATAAGTATTAAGTTTTTTTTAGTAAAATTGAAAACAAAATTAAAAAAACAATAGATGATGATTTCTAATTTTTTTAGAACAAATATTTTTTTAAATCAAAACAGGTGTTAAACATAAACAAACGACGTATTTACTATTTAAATTAATCTCCTGTTATTTAAAATTGTCATAAAACGTAAACATTATTGTAGCTAATTAGAATTTAAAAAAATATATAATTACGCAAATTGTCAACAATTGCATCAGCAAAATATTAAAATGCTGAAATGAATATTCATGCTGCATTCTATTTTTTTAAACAAATCTGTAGAGATTAGAAAACATGTAAGAACAAGAGAATTTCGTTACGGCCTATTAAGTTTTAAGTAATTAAGTGATTAGTTACGAAAACTAAATTTTTAGAATATTTAATGAGTTTTTACGTTCTGAAACCAATTTGACAGTTTCCAATTTTAGAATATTGTAATAAAACTTTGGATTTTTTATGTTTTTAATATTTACTACACTAAAATAGGCTTTTAAATTTCATATTATCAAAAATAATACTCGATAAGTACCAAACAAATTTGTTTCATTAATTTTTATTTAACCAAAAAAATAATCGATTAAGGCTCAGTTTTTAGAAACATATTTAACGGAGAGATAAATTTAAACATTCGTTAAACTATGACAAAACAAATCAGTTCATACCAAACTTAGCAACGATCGAATAGTTACCCTGTTTCATAAATTAGAATATAATAACAATAATTAAATAAGTTTAAATTATTTTATATTTGATTGGTTTACAAATTTTCTGTTTGTTTTAAGAATTGAACAAGCTTGTTTTAAGGGTGACTTGGACTTGAATTTAAAAAAATACAAATTATTTTGACCAAGAACATAAAAAGTATCCAAAATAATAAACCACAAAAGAAATCACCTGTTCTTCTCTATGAAAAAACAAATATTTTTGCTGTAATCGCACTTGACACTGACCTAGTCCTAAAACTCAAGTCAATGAATATTTAACAACAACTTACCATTACTAAACATGTGCAATAGTAATGCAAATTAAATTTATCTTTAATGTCAACGTTCAACAACATGTAAATACTGTATTGCATAAAATTATTTTTTCATAATGAAAAACGCATTTATTTATAGTATAATTTTTTTAACTTGCGATTTTGAAATTGTGCCAACAGGTATAATTTACGTGGGTATAAACAAGCTCATCGTTTTTATTTTTTTCCTACAATGAATACATTTTTATTTTAGGAAAATTTTTCTACGAGGAACTATGCAAGAAAGATTCAATTAATGTTGACATGTCCTTGTCTGTTTTTCTATGATAATAGACAAATTGTTTAATTAGTTGATTTTCTATTACTATTTGAAGTTATTAAAAATTTTGATTTCTTACCTTAATTTTTTGAACTTTCAAAGGGTCGAGTGGATCGAGCCCAATTCTGGGCTCTCCTCTTGGAATCGCGTTGAATAAGGCTTGCACCGCATGAGTCGAACAGTTGATAAAACCCGGTTGATTTTTAAAACAAGTTTTCACATAATCGGCTAAAAAATCAAATTAAAAAAAAATATGTAAAAAAAAATCATAACTTACGTTGCTCTATGACGGCGAGCGCCAGATGCAGGAAGAGACATACAAGCAAGGAGGTTCGCAACATGTTTACTGGACTTCAGCTTGGTCTCGAGTCATATTCAGATAAACTTTCACTTGGTTTTCTGCTCTATGAGCCTTTGTTACATAACTGACTCAGTTAGCACAGGTATTGCAATTTAAGTATATGTCATTCAAGTAGAACAAGTGTGTTCCCTTTTGTGTTTAAGTACAGAGAGGATTAAGAAATGGAGGTGGAGGGGGTGACGGAAATTGATAAATATTTAATTTCTATTTAAGTGCGCCTAACATGCGATGCTCATTGTGGCCGAAAAGTAATTGATGTTTTGTTAATTTTGATTTTTGATTTGCAAAAAAGCGTTCAAATTGAAGGTTCATTGATACTTAAATTAATCATAATCAAAGAAATAATTGTGAATATTGCACATTTATTAATAATTAGTTATTATAAAAGCTAGTTACGAAGTATGACATTCAAGTAAGTCGTTGCTTCATAGTAAGTGGTTGTAAACCAGGTTTTGAGGGTTAAGAATGTTGTTAGATAAAATTCGTTATTTTAAGTTTTTCTCGTGAAGCGTGATTTGAGTAATTTCAGTTCCTTGTTGTTATATAAATAGAAAAAAACCAATGAAAGTTAATAATTCCAAAGGTTCACTATACATATACACACAACTACTTGTTCTTCTCAAATTACGAAATTAGGCTTCTTAAGGAAGTTTCCGGATCGACCTATAGTTCAATCTTTCTTCAATTATGTAACATTTTTATTTGTTTTTTACAAAACTGAGGCACACACTGACCTGCTTTCTCTAAATTATTTATAAAGTGTCTCTTATCATTACCAGCCAGACGAAATGTTAATGACAGGATTAGAGAAAATACGAAAATATTGATGAGGTCATTTGCAGACCATCATCATAATGGAGAAATTTCTTTGTCCAACGTAGTTAAATTTGTGTTATTTCAACATTACTTCATGTTGCAAGTATTTTAACACTACTTCGACAAGTTTTCCTGTTTTCCGCATTTGTTTTGACATTTTTTCGTAATTGTATACATTGGTAAAAATTAATTACACTAATTAAATGACATTACTTTGATTAAATTTGATTGAAATTTTAAACATAGACTAACTTGAAAGGTTCAAGTTCAAGAATTTTCTTGGTGACACCAGTGAAAGTTGTGGATAAAATCCCACAGCTGAATGCTATTATTTAATGAGAGCAATTTAAAATGTTTCTTTACGTCAATTTTTAACATTCCAGAATTTACTAATAAGCCTAAATTTTAATTAATTTCATGAAAATTAATTGATACAACTTGAAAATGGGACGTTTATCATTACATTTCTCCATTCGTCTCTAAATACTACGAGTACATGGTGTTTTTTCATGTAATTTTTATATTCTTACTGAAAAAAATTGTAAATTTTTTGCCATAAGTAGATTTTTTATTTTGGTATGTTACTGTTAAGCTTAGAGAATCTAAAGGTGCTAGCTATAAACTGAAATTAATTACTACAATGCTTTTCATGACTTTGTCATGGTATTCACTTAACTATTGTACTTAAAATTTGTTTTGTAAATAAGAATATAGTAAGTATTACTAAGAAATAAAAGGGAAAATTATTAAAACACAAAAATGATAACAATTTATTTTACAACGAAAACGTTAGACATTAATGTTTTGATTCGACAATATATTCATTAGTAGATCCGAATTTATAGGCATCTATTTTAGTATGCAGCTGTTTGGTTTAAAAATACGGTCCAACTTCCAAATTTGAAGCAAAAAATGTTACAAAATCAAAAATAATAACAAAGTAATACTACATAGCCTATCCTAGAGTCTTATATAAAAATAATAAAAAGCATTCAAGAAACTAGAAAATTTACATATGACGAGTGTTTCCAAAGCCGCCATGCCCAGCTTGCGAGGCGCCTTTATTGTACCCCATTTGAAGGTTCAATTGCCCTTCGGACGCTCTCAACTGGTCTTCCGTGAACGTCCTTTCATTCTTCTCGGCCATTTTTGGTCCTAATGTGGGCCCGGTCCATTCGGGGTGTTTCTGGGTGATGCGTCCAAGGGCAAAAAGGGAAATTGCCACCTGAAAAAACAAAAATTACTTAATGTTTTTCCAAATATTTAAATTACTTGAGGGATGTTTCTTCTTTCAAAGAGATCAGCCGTTTGGAAAATTTCTTCTTGTGGCAAACCGTAATTTTTGGCGGCTTGTTGAAACCGTTGAACATTTTCCATCAACTGGAAATTGGTTCCTTTGGCTTGGATTTTTTTCACACTACCAGGAGCCAACTTATTCATTAGGTTGCAAAGGACAACACCATCGCGGAGGATGTCTTCAAATTCGCCCTTGGGGACGGGCTCTCCCAACACTTGGAAGATCCAATTGAGAACTTCTGCTTCCAGTTCCTTGTTGCGTTTCTAGAAAGCCAACGGTTAATTTTAAAATCAATAATTTAGTAGCAGTGTGAGGAGCATCATTTCCAAAAATACAACACATTAGAGTCGGCTATTTTTACAACACACTGTAAAGTATTATAGATGGAAGTTTTGACGAAATTGCTGTGTTTTGACTTTGTTAAAATTGGCATCTACTACACCAGGTGTGGGTTATTTTTGGATTAGCAAAAATTTTGGAAAGTCAAAAATTTCAAAATGGGGAGATCTTTCAACAAGCCCACAATGTTGAAATATGTTTTTGTAAACTTTTAAATCTTTGTTAGTGGAAAATTATTGCGACTTACAGACATGATGAAGAGAGGTTTGATTTGAGCGTCGCGACGATACTGACTGAGGCGTCTGGTGCCAGTTGATGGGCTTTATGGGAGGCACAAGCGGGGGCGTCACTCAAACGCTCACACTTGTTTTTCTAAATCATTCATATTTGTTGCTTCACCACCCAAAAAAGTTGATATTTTAATCTTTCCGAAAAATATTCATTGAATCGTCGCTGTGTTTGTTAAAATTGGATAATCATGTTGTCAAAGTGGTTTTTTTGGTAGAGACTGTGAATTTATGGAGTTTGGCAACGCGGCACGCTTTTTAATTTTATTGGATCACAGACGACGCCTGAAATTTATATCGCGAATTGAAAATGTGGTCAATATTATCGGTTTCTGGGGCTAAAAATAATCAAACGATAATTATACAATTTCGACACACATTCCAACCAGATTGTAATGTGATTAGTATGCCAATGAAATACGATATTTTTCAGGTTGCCGGTAAAAGAGACCCTGAGCAAGAAAAAGAAGCCCAGGCTTGGATCGAAGCTGTTATTGGGGAAAGATTTCCACCTGTTCCATACGAAATAGCTCTTCGTGATGGAATAATCCTTTGCAAGTTAATGAACCGTCTTTCGCCCGGAATCATCACCAAAATCAACACTTCTGGTGGTGACTACAAAATGATGGACAACCTTAGCCAGTAAGTTAACCAACCGTGTTCATTGTAAACTTGGCGTAAAAGCCACAACAGTCGTTTTTTGAATGAAATATTTCTTTTTAATTTATAACCTCCACTTGACCTCAGTCCATTCATTTACAAATTGTTGGTAAATAAAAAAAGATACATTTTAGAATTACGAAAGGTGACTCTTTTGTGGGTTATTTTAGTACCGCGAGGTTGTATACTCGTAAAAATAACGCTCAATTTCATTTTTCATCGAGAAGCTTCATCAGTTTCAAACAATAAAACGTCTGAATTCAATTTAAATTTGGCATCTAATCACTGCACTTGCGTCAACCGCTAACAAATTATATTTAGACTAAATTAAATTTATTTCTAACACTACAATTCTGAAATAATTGGTAGTTATAGTATGGCAATATCTGTACTTTAGTTAAAAATAAATGAATTCTGCCAATTGAGCAACATCCTACTCCTACAAATATCGGTGATGCAACAAAGGAAAGAAAAGACTGTTTTTTTACCATTGTTACCTAAATCAAATATAAAGCAAGGTTACGGATTGTGAATCTACAGGAAAATAGAAAAGAAACCAAAACTAGATTTTTGATTTTTTTTTAATAGTCAAAGTTTATAAATCTGAAAATAAGAAAATCAAAATTTTTTAACTCTGATTCCAATAAACAATTATCTTGATTTTATACTAAAAGCCCAGCTTTAGTTTGCCAGTTTGAAAATTAATAATTGATACATTAAGTTTTTTTTCAAATTCTGATAGAATGGTTTATTGTTTTTTAATCTTAAAACTGCAATAAGTTAAAAAAAAAAGTAAGTTCCTAAACACCCAAAAAAACATTTCTTTCTAAAGAAATCAAAATAAAAAATAAAAACACGCAAAGGGTAGATATAATGGCAAATTTTGAAAAAATTCTCACAAGTATATAAACTCAAAAACTGGATCGTTTTAAAAATTTAATACAATGAAAAGAATTTGTTGCTCTATGGCTCTGAAATTTTGTTTTTGTAATGTTGAGTTTTAACTAAAAATTTCAGTTATAAACAAGAGAAAAAAACTAAAAACATTTCTTTTTATATTGAGTTTGTCTAAACATTAACAGAACTGTTTTTTTTCTTCTGTAATTTCGCCAAAATTCTAAAACATGTACACAAATAAAGTTTTTCCAATGAGAGATTGATTGGTCTTAGTTTATGGAATTTAAAGAGAAATAAAAATATAGATAGATAGATAAGACCAAATCTTGTTTATAAGAAAAAAAATAAAGGAGGAGTTCTGAATGAAGATCTGTGCCTAAATTACTTCATTGAAATTTTATTTTATTATCAATTACAAAAAATAGATAAGGGAGGTTCTTCGCAAGTTAACCAATCCAAATTTTCATTAGTAATTTCCATTTTCCGTCAAACCAGTGGAAGAGAGGGAGGGACAAGAAAGAAAGTCACAGAGGAATTAAATTTTAACGTTCTGTGTAACAAGACAACATAAAATAATAGATGTGTGAGTGTAATAACAGAAATCACATCGCTATCTCAACGTAAATAATAATTAATAATTATTACTCAAGTTTAAATTTAATTAAACTACATTACTTACTAACAACGTTAACGGTTATGCCGTCAAGTTTAACAACTAGTTATTAGGACACCATACATAAAAAAAGGTTTTATAGTTAGTTGTTAGTTTCTTTCTATCTATTATTTTATATATTTTAGAGGAAAAGTTCATAAAAAAAACAATTTTACCTACGGACGAAGTAAATTTTAACTTGTTTGTTAACAAGAGAGTATAAGTTGGTAGAAGCATAAATGGAAAACCTTTGGTTGAAAATGAAGTTATTTCATGCAAAAAACATTTTCTTTCTAATTAAATAAAGAAAAACTGTAATTATTGCTGCAACTTTTCCTCTTGTATGGTGAACAATCGTTCGGAAACTTTAACAAAAAAAGCAGTCAAAAGTGGCGCTTTTTTCCTTTGAATAAAAAGAATAAATTTGACCACCGTGCATTCTTTCTGATCTCCTGCCATCACGAGGAAGCACAGGTATTGTCCTTGGTGCTTAAATTGTCCGTCCCACTTTAAATGGGAGCACATTTATCAATTTCGTGAGTATTTTAAGAAAATGGCCCGTTTGGCGATAAGGAAATTTGGACCGATTGGTTACCGGCTAAATTTGATCGAATTGCCCGGATTACACGATTAAATTTTACTTGCTCTACATAAATCATCCAGTATGAAATTGTGGTGACAGGGCAGCAGAAACCACAAGAGGCCTCCTCAGCTTTCGTTTTTCTGATCAAACCAGAAACCAACCAACCCAATACGCAACACCTTTTTAATGAAAATCGGACAACTAATTAACACAACAAAGGAATCAGTATCATCAACTAGTGCAATCAGTAAATCTAGTATTAGGGTCGCAGAAATGTAAAGATATCACACGGGGAACTCGTGGTCAATAAGCGGTGTATAACTGGTTGCCGACATACAATTTTTGTTAAATGAATTTTTTACAGGTTCCAGAAAGCGTGCGTGAAATACGGCGTTCCTGATGTCGATTTGTTCCAAAGTACGGATTTGTGGGATCAAAAGAACATTGCTGCTGTCACAATCACGATTTTTGCTATTGGTCGCACCGCTTACAAACACCCCGAATGGAAGGGGCCATGGTTGGGCCCCCGTCCATCCGAAGAGAACAAACGCGAATTCACAGAGCAACAACTAAGAGCTGGAGAAGCCATCATAGGTCTCCAAGCCGGCACCAACAAGGGGGCCACACAAGCTGGTCAAAACTTTGGCGCCTCCAGAAAAATTATCCTAGGGAAATAAGTTTTATATTTGTAACCTGATTGAATGTTTGTAACGCACATAAATTGAAATAAAAGTATTTATTTTTATTAGTCATTTATTATGGTGTAAACTTTAACAGCAAAAATAGTATCATTACTATTCAATGGCAATTTTAAGCCTAATATTAAAAAATGAAACATCATTTCAAAAATAAAATATTAATAATACTAAAACAGTTGAACTACAATGTGATGCATTAGTAAAAAGGCACTTCAACTTTGATTAGTAAAACAACTATGTAGTAGAGTTAGTTTTCCAATATTTTAGATGAAAACTTTACTAAGTAAATACACGGATTAAACTTTTAATATAAAAGAATCGAGTTAAACTACCAATCGAGATGACAAAAATTAAAACAAAACTTGATTTAAAAACGTATAAATAAAATCGCGTGCTTTTCTCAAATTTGTACTAATTAGTGAACAAAAACGAAATAAATATTCTGTTCAAACAATAAATATCATTGCACTTGAAATAAAACAAGATTCTAAAAAAAAATGAAAACAAAAAATCACAGTCTGGTAATGATGAAATCTTGAAGTTTAAACAGTACTGGTGTCGTCTGTTACTCCATTGCACAGATAGACATTTGGACTTTGCCTATGTTGTTCTATTGCTCTCCAAATACGAAACTCCACTGCCCCTCTGAGTCCAATCCTTTGCAATTCCTCCCTTCCTATATTATACAACACCTCATTTAAAGTATAGCCTTCAGCTAGAATCTTCTTTCTTCCAAATTCATTAACTCCAAGACCTTGTAACCAACTCGCCAATCTTGGATCTTCATCAAACTCATCTTTAATCTGATTGTCTCGTTGCGAACACAATTCGCGGATAGCCTCGGAGTGGTATTGAAAACTTTCAATTAATTGTTTAACCTACCCGAAGAAAAAAATTAATTCTGGTTAAACCAAAAACTTACATACCAAAATTTGGTACTGTTTTTGCGATTCCACCAATTCTTGTTGCAATCTGGCATTTTCTGTCCGCAAATGAACCAACTGATCTCGAAAATCGAAACTTTCGGAACTTTTGGTGGACTTGGCGGAGTTCACAGTACTGGGAGAACTGTGATTGGCCAAATTCTCGCCTAATTCAGGTGACAGGACCGTGATGGCAGCTTGGACACCAGACCGCACCAAATTGTCGAGGGCGAACATCCAATGAGGTTTGATGGGGTGCAAACGAAGCACTTCGTTAACGGATTCCTACAAATAAAACACACTTTAATAAACGTAACGTAACTCAGTCATTGCATAAAACTAACTCTGATAAGAGAATGTCAACAAAAGTTGAATTTTTATAGGGGACAGATGTTTAATTTCTCTATCGTGTATTTACCTGGTATAAATAAATAGCAAACTGTAGTTGATTTATGGCCGTCACATCAAAGTCGAGTTCTTCTTTCAGCTGTCTAACGGCACTTTCGACAACGGTCAACGATTGCTCTGTTAAATAATCCTTCAAACCGTCCATCAATCGGGCAAGATGTTTTTGTGTGAGTACAGTTTCTCCCATATATTTGTCCCTAATTTTGTGCATCCACACTTCGCACACTTTGGGTCCATCTTGTGCTAATACTTTGGCAAGAGTTGTGCGTCTTTGTGAGTCTTTTTTTAATAGATAAAAACCGTCCGTTTCGGTGCTAGCATCAACTTCGGGCGACAAAAGAGTTCCCGTCGAATTTCTTCTTTCAGTACCGTCTTGACATGATTCGATTTCAAGCGAGGGAGTCGATGCTAAACTAAAAATAAAATAGAGTTAATGATAGTTAATTATTCAAGTACAAGAACTGTATTTTTGTTCCCGCAATTTAGTTAAAAAAATCAAATAAAACAAATTAAGAAAAAATTCGTGCTCCTGCCTTGAAGAAGTCTGATCTATTGTGTTGTATAATAGCAGGATTACCTGTTGAATGTAAGTGATGTGGGCATTTGAATGGGCGGTAGGAGAGAGCCTCTGCTTTGGGAGCTGCAAGTCAATTACAATTACCACCACAAACAAACAAAAAATAAAACAAACACGACTTAACCTCACAACAGTTAAAAAATAAAAGACAAGTTTCGAAAACCAAAAAACTAAATTTACCATGAATACTTAAAGTACCAATCATCTGTATTAATGATTAGAAACTTTGAAACAATCATTTTTCACACAATTCACGATCATGCAAAAGAAAACAACTTTTTTATTATACAAAGGTTAAGTTTTTATCACGGTTTTTGTCGACATCCTGTAATTACGATTAGGAAGCATGCACAAAACTGTTTCGTTTATCAATACGTACTCAGATTCCGGCGTTGTTGGTGTCTGATTTGGGGCACTGCAGCTCGGAAGTCTTGGAAGCACTTTGTCCACGGGAACAGAAACGCTGCGGTTGAATTCGGTGTTTAAACGGACGCTTTTCTTCCTTTCCACTCCTGCAAAATAAAATACACACAATAGGTAAATAAGTTTTAGCTAAACTTGTGACAGAAGAAATGCAAACAAAATCCATTTTTTACACAAAAAATCAAGAGTACGTACTGAATAGTTTTGCAAACATGATCAAAAATGCTTAGAGTTTTGAAAAAATGTTTTAAATTAATTTAAATTAAGACAATTCGCAGATTTATATTAGATGAGGAGAGGTCAAGATTCTCGCGGAATGAATGAAAAAATAACAATATTATCTTCAAACGGTCGAAAGTTGCGCCTATGTGCATCTCTGTAGAAACGGTTAAAGTGCCTTTTTTGTAACCGGAGTTGAAAAAAGTCCTAGGAGTTGAAATGTCCACAGGAGCGGCTCGAATCAATTAAAGTCATTTCATGCATTTCACACGGTTAAATCAAGATTTATGTATCAATACATAGTTACAAAGTTACACGAATTATTTAATAATTAAATTATCCCTATTAAAACAGCCTCGAAAATAACAAAATAACACAATTGTTACCCAATATTTAAGTCGTCTATGTACTTAGGTGACAGATGTTAAAATCGAAAATAGCAAGATGGTCGTTCAACGTTAAAAAGTAAACAGAGTCTAAATTTTGGTTCCTTTGTGATCTGCTTGAAGATAAAATATAGTACAGTGATGGACAGTGAATTTCGTCCACCCAATTTCTGTGAAATCACAAAAATTCACTGTAGTCTGTGCTTTATTGTCATGATAACTGACATTCAAATACGTATTGTCAAATTTAATCAAATTTGAACATAATAAAATAAAAATTCTGGTACAAGAACGTATGTCTCAAAGACGTGTCTCTATACTTTTGGATATACCAAGAACTACCACTAGTACCACTACAAACGACAAAGGTAAAAAGTAGCAAGAAGCATCGAGCATTCTGTCAACATGACAAACGTTAATCAAAATTCTGAAACAAGGTTAGGAAAACCTAAAGACTAATTTACACTTTTAATCTGTCAGGGAAATTGCGTGGACGAAATTCACTGTCCATCACTGTACACAGAGTTTCCCAAAAGCTATACGTCAATCAGTGATAAAAAATGTCATTCTGAGAAAAAGTTTAAACAAATTTGTTTGTATCTTGATTCGTTAAAGAGTTACAGCTTAGCGAAGAGTATTAATAATAAATTTTGTATAAGTTGGTCGTGATAAATTAAAAACGATAACATTTATGAAAGAATTGCTTATTTAATTGATACTGTCAGTGTGACATAAACATAAACATGAGTCCAAAAACGATTCATTCATGAGATAATAAAACTTTAATTGGAAGGAAATTAAGAATTAAGTAGAGATAAAAACTACAAAAATTGCTCAAAATGCCTCCCATTGCTTCAATTGAATGAGACTTGAAACTAAGCAATTGCTTCATAAATGTCATTGTTTTTAAAATTAAACACACTTAAGACAAAACTTATTGTCACTCGCTTCGCTAGGTCTTCAATTGTGGGCTTAGCACAAAAAGACTCACTTCGACTCTTAATTTTACCATTTTATTATTTCTCAATATCCTTTTCCCTTCAAAAAGCGACTTCTTTTCATTATCGGTAGAAAACTATTACATTGATTTTGGTTGATTTCGGGTTTAAAATCAAGCAAAACTCTGTTAGAAGTGGCTCAAATTGATTTAAGCTTTTATTTAGTTTAGTTTATGAACGAAATAGAAGACACTAATGATTTTGTGTCAATTAATTAATACTGACCCTGACAAATGTGGACAATTCAATAGTCTAATACACTTCAATCAAATTTTAGGTGTACCAGTTTTATTTGTCCATCGACCGTACAAATTAATTCATAATAGATAAATTAATTAATTAATTCACATATAGATAAATTATTTAAAAATCTTCCCTAGTAATTATTATTTCACATGCTACCACGCTGATTTTTTAACATAAAATAACTCACCAATAAATGGGTCTTCTAACAACTGAGCCGCCGAAGCCCTCTTATCGGGATCGGGCTCAAAACATCTCAAAATAAAATGTTTTGCCCTATCTGACAACTCTTCCGGAACTTGCGGATGATCCTTATAATATCCGACTTTAAAAACAGCTGCTTGTGGAGACCCCAATTCTATGAAAGGTGGCTTTCCAGTTGCCATTTCAACCACTGTACATCCCAACGACCATATATCGGCAGGAGCCCCGTACCCTCTTTGTCCCTTATCAATCACTTCAGGTGCCATATACTGCAAAGTCCCAGTAAAAGTTTCCGTACTAGGGCATAGCCCCGCTAGTCGTTTCGATGTACCAAAATCGGAGATTTTTACAACACCACTGTAAGTGTTGACTAAGACGTTGTCACCTTTGATATCTCGATGGACGATTTTCTGGTCATGGAGATACTTGAGACCTTCAAGAATCTGTCGGGTGTAGTAGGCCATGGTGTGTTCGTTGGATTTCAAAGGGCCCCATTTGCGGCGCAATAAAGCACTAAGTGATCCTCCAGGTACTTGTTCCATGAAAATTTTGAAGTAATTATCTTCGGATAACGATCCTAAATATTGTACTATGTTTCGGTGTCTCAATTGCGAGTGCAAGCGAATCTCTTCGTGTAAAGGCTGAACCGCTCCGAGATTCTTTTCAGGTACTTCTTTAACGGCGATTCGCACTTGTGTGTTCAAATCTCGAGCGGCGTAAACGCACCCATAAGTGCCTTTTCCTAAGACTATACGTCGCCCCTGTTCGTCCCTTTCGTACTCATATCGTATGTCACGTGGTGGTTCAGATTCCACTAAACCTTCCTGATGATCAGTCAGTTCTAAAATCAATTCGTAGAAACATTGGCGGCAGCTTTCCGACGGGAAGAAAATTTGGAAGTCATCTGAATTGTGATGTACGTAGAGGAAGAGGCAACGTTCATCTCGTTTGTAAAAACTGACACTGCGTATATTGTTAGCAGTGAATTCCCAGTTGTGGATTTGTGTGCAATTATTTTTTAGACTTTTAACGCACAAATTTGTAACTTGTAAAGTTTGCGGTTCCGCACCCAAATTCACGCATACGTAGCTAGGCATAAACTCCTTACTAGGTTCGAGGATAAGTGCAGGAAACCGGAAACTATCTTTAGCTGGAGGTTTTGTAGCTTCGAGAAAAAATTCCATCCAAAAATGGAAAATCTTCTCTTCGGGAGAACCTTCCTCCTCACGTTTTTTACGAAATCTGTCGATGAGTTGTATGTTACCAACTGTTGATTTTAAATACCAATCTGGAGGTTTTAATTTAAACATGCATTCAGCTGCTTGGACTGCGTTTGAATAATGCTGAAAGAGGACGGATATTTCAAAAAACGTAGCAACATCCCAATAGTCTTGTAGTGAAGATAAACTTCCTTTCTTGCCAATTAGGTTGTTGAGGACCATGCCGATACGTTGAAGCTCTTCGTTGCCGGTGATGTCGGCACCACCTATTACCAGCAGTGTCGCTAAATTGATCCCTAAAAATTAGACAGAAAAACTCGTCTTTCCTCATGAAATAAAGCAATGGCTCTTTTATACATGGTGTTATGTACATACATCAAAATCTCTCGAGAAATTCTTCCTTCAAGCAAGACTGTTAATATTAAAACATATTTTCTTTTTCAAATGTTACCAGCTTTTTAAACGTGACCAATAAAAAGCCAAAAAGGGTTTCCCCATTGTGGAAGAATACGATAAGAGACGATAAGTCACAATTTACATGTAAGAATAAAAACAACATTCATTTAACATGTTCCGTAACAAAAAATTAAAAATAATTAAGCTCAAATTAGCTCTAATAAATTTATTGATAACAAATATTCAAAGATTTCTCGATTTTGAGCCAAATCAGCCGGCACCTTTGAAAATCAAAATTGGTAAACCTTTGACTTTCAAATTGTCTTCGTTCGTAAATTCAAATCAAGTGCATATCTGCTTATTCTTGATTAGGCAATCATTTGCATTCACTGACGCCACTGATTTGGTACTTTGGTACTAAATAAATAAAATTGATTAGAATGTTTTTGATCACAGATTGTTAGATAGATCATATCTTACACAAATTCTAATTTAATAAAACTCTTCCTATTAAACAAAATACAATAAAAAAATTATTAAAAAATATTAGTAACTCATACACGAAGAAATCGCCCCTAGAGATTTTAGTCTATTTACGTAACACGCAGTATAAAATCGAGTATAAAACTAGCAGTTTGTGGGTTTAATAACACAATTCTCAACTTGTAATAGTACATTACAAGCGAGGTGGTAAATACAGCATTAGCCCGAGTGCTTATGTATACAATCGAGAGGCACAAGGGGTAATGCCATTACCACCGAGGTTTGTATGCTATTTTATTCACAATCACATTATTTTCATGTGAGTAAAATAAAATTCTAACAAAGTTAAGGTCCAAACATGGTAGGCCATCCAAATTGCGCCCGATTTTTGGATATTTCACAAATGTCAAAGAAAATATTGAAATAATGTGTGAATCTGATTTAAAATCGTTGGGTACTTCCCCAGAAGTAAGAAAAACTACTACAGAAGCAATTGAATACTAATTCAACAAAATATTATACGTAACTAGACAATTCGAAAGAAAAAATTCAAGGTATTTTGGTAAACTTAACATTGGCAATTCTGCATTTTACCGTCCAAGAGAAGTAATATTATTACTCCTCATGAAATATAATGATGTGTTTCCCAACTTTTAAAAGGATAGTAATCGGCATATTACATTAGTGATTGTGAATAAAATATTTCATTTTAAATTTTAATTTGCACGCACTGAGAAATAATTTTGTTAGGTGAATAAATGTAGACTTTTAATAAAATAAACATGTTTTTTTTTATTTCGGTGTCCCAATAAGCATTTTGTGCAACTGAAAACAGTTGAATAAAATGCAATTTTGTGACACTGTTTTTTGGCGATTTTTTGTGCAATACTTCGGCAATCACTGGCCATAGATTGTCGTTTGAAGAAATTGTTGCAGTTCAACGTATTTCACCGAAACTAATATAATTTAAACTATTCTAGAGTTAACTAAAGTCTGTTTTTTTTTTTTTTTTAATGGAAATGCCAAACAGTCTTATCGTTGGCACCACTAGTAAACTCATTCCTGGTTATTTTAATAAAAGAAGTTGTCAGTTCTGGTTTTGTGAATTAATTTGAAAACAATGTCATTAAACGTCAACACAAAAAATTGTCTAAGAAAATTTTGAGACGAAACACCAAAAAAAGGAACAAATTCGGTACCGTTAACAGTTTTTAGAAATTTGGAAACGAATAGTTCGCAAGCAGGAAGTTAGAAAAAGGACCCGTTAAAATGTAGACGCAATTTGTAATGCAGGTTTACTAAACATTTTCAATGTTTTGTAAAAATGGACAAGAATACAAAATAAACATGAATGAGAAAGAACCTCGGAAAGAACGCAATTAAATTAGTGTATTGTGCATCGTTTTTGAGGAACGAGTTGAAAAAGTAACAATTTTGAAACTAAAGTGAAGAAGCATTTAAAAAATGCATCAACTTTGAGCTCAATTCAATAAATTACACAAAATCATCATGATACCTACTTGTACCTTTTGCTAAATAATCCTTTTTCTTCAAAGTTTTTGTAGCAAGATCCTCATTTATTTTGGCCACAAAATTGTACAGTTGGAGACAAAATACTTTGGTCGTCACTTTTCTGTCACTTTAATGTAATTCAAGCTTTAACGTTAAAATAAATGGCAATTTCAAATTAATGACAGCTATTATATCTTTCTATCAAAAATATGTACAACTTGTCAACTAGGATTGACAATAGCTAAAAATAAGGTTAACAGTCCTAAAGCATGCTTTACAATTTAATGTCACTCAAATGACATTGACGACCAAAGTATTTTGTCTCGAACTGTACTTATTTGCGGTGTGTTTCTATCAAAGTTATTAGCACTGAATTCTGTCTTTAGACCTTAGGTAAAGATGTATGTCCTCAGATGTTCAATTATAGTGCTTTCAAAGAGCAAACAGGCACACAAGATTAATAAAAGTCACAATTTTGACAACATCTGAATTTGAAAACATAACCATAATTTTTTAACAAAATTTCTAGGGACAAAAACAAAGAGCAAACAAAATTTGTGGCTATGGAGACAAGCTGCTACCAATTTTTTCACCAAAATTTTGACTTGGTAATTTCCATTTAAAAAAAAACAAACTTTACATCGTGTTTTAGAGCAATTTAGATACCGCATACGTCAAATGTCAAAAATTTAAATAATATATTCAATAAATAATAATAAATTCAATTTAAAAAGCGCTCAATAGAAAAAATAGTATAAAAACCACGTGTTACAACCTCTCATTGTGCTACTCATGCACAATGAGAATGTTTGTACCACTTGTTTTTTAATATACTATTTTACACTCACATTTTAGATAAACCCAAACTTAAAATAATAAATTAGAAAATTATAATAACTGCATGTAAAAGTCCAAAGTTAGACCTTTTTTGACTCAAAAACAGACTACGACAATCTTTAATTACTTTTCTGTGTTAAAAAAAGGAATACATATATGTACATAAGAATATGTTGATTTATTACAAAAAAAAATTGTCTTTTAAAATAACATTTTTTTAACGCGCTCGTTCAAATTAAAATGGCACATTTATGACGTCTTGATTAGTAAATTCTCTTGTTTAATAACCATTAGCCTACCTGCATACTCATTTGGTTGCACTTCGAATCCTTTTCTGTACCAATAAATAGCTTCGCCTAGGCTTTTCTCATCTTTGTAATCTGATTCCGTAAATTTATCTTTGTAAATTCTACCACACAAACAAATCATGTCTGGGAAATGGTTTTCTCTCTAAAATTTAGTAATTTAAACATTTATGGATAGTAAAAAAGCAACTAAAATTTACTTTTTCCAAAGCTTCAATGCAAACTTTAAGAGCTTTCTCTCTATCACCGTCTTGCTTCCTCCTATTCAATGCAAAAGCATAAAGATACAAAATATATGAATTAAGGTATTTCCTTGCTGCAGGAAGTGTTCTTAGATCATCAACAAGTTGCACCATGGAGTCATAATCTTGAATATCACGAAAACAAAATAACATATTTAAAACAACATCACCGGAGAGAACATTAGGATCGTCCAAACGCCTTCTAATATTGTGTAAAGACTCTTGAAGTTCTTCGCCGCTTTTTTGTTCTTTTAGTTTCTTCAAATCGGCCAAGAATTTTTCCTTCATATGAGCCCTAATTAACTCTGATTACAACAGACTCAAAAAATTATCAAAAATGTTACTTACTTGCTTTGTATTTCAACGTCTTGCAATGATCGTTTTAAACGTTGACTTAAAAGCTCACCTCCATCGTTTGATCTTCCAGTTGTGACACACATGCCATCCTCGGTTAGAATGTAAGATATGCAAGGGTATTGAGTGGAACACTAGAAAATTATTTTGATTTTATGAATATACTTAATTTCTATTATCATACTTTTAAACGTTCAGTGGCTTCAGTATCTGTGTCATTGTAAATTAAAATGTTGTGTTTCATGTTGAATCTTTCCCTGACTCCCAGATGATATGACAATGTAATGATTTGCGTCGGTAATGAAAAATCAACAATAACCATATCTGCATTGTAAAAACTGCTGACTACGTTTGTTTCTCCAAAATCTAATTTTTCAAACTGAAATAAGATTGATATAGAATGCAAAACAGCGACCTGTGTTTAAACTACCTGGATATGGTTGAGTGTGGCGCCCACTTGGAGACACGCTTGATTGACCTCTTCCAAGGCCTTCTTCCGATGGGCCAAATTCTGCGACTGGCATATATCTATCACACAAACGACGTCCATATGGGGCCGTCCCATGATGGAACTCGCGGCTTGAAGCGTATGCCCTGATATGTCGGAATGCGAGCCGACACTGTCTGTGACACTGCGACATTCTGCTGGAACAAAAAAAGTGTTTATTTGCTGATGACTTAAGTCTGTTTTTCTAATGATTCAGGGCTGTACCTGCGTCAGGCTCGACGACTGTTGGAATTGGAGGAGCGGGCATGTTTCAACCACTAACATAAGCTGATATTTCTTGTTCAAATAAATAATCTTCAATGCAACAGAACAGATTCCCCTTTTGTGCCTCGAATTCACATTGTAACCTTTAATGGAGCACTGTATTGTTCGGTTTCACGTTGCATTCACAATCATTTCAGCTCATAAATAACAATAAATCTAAATTGCTTGCATAATTAAACGCTACACAAATATCATAAATGACATCTGTCAAAAATAGGTTTATTGCGACCTTGAAAGTGTTCTAAGTACGCCTCTGCAATCTGGATTATGCAAGCAAACATTCCGGAACAAACTCCAAGTAATTTAACAATAACACAATTAGTGAATAACTAGAGATTATATCAAACAATTAAAGAAATAATAAATTGTATTGTCGTAATACAAATAATGCCAAAAAATATGTTTTATATGCAATCGAATCGGTCTGCAATACTACCACTCTCTACACTCAAGTGTATATTTGGTCACCTAACTATAATGCACATTTTGTGTTTTATTTTTTTCTGATCATTTGTAAAGTTTTAAACAATAGTCTTCAAAAACATACTTTGCAACATTTTCGTGGCATTAATCAAAACTTACTATTTATTATATAATTAAATAAAATATTTTCTAAAATAGCCTCATGTGTGATGTTAATTGCATAACATTTAAAAACAAGTTTTATTAGACTACTCAAGAAACACGAATTCAAATTTAAAAATCGAGTGGTGTAGCCAGGAGTTATTTTAAAAAATGACGTTAATATGTGCGATGTCTTAATAATGAAAAGGCGACTGGATCACATTTGACTTTCAAAATTAAGACATTGTGTACCAAACACACGGACCATCACAGCATCTCTATATCGATTAAAGTAGCATAAAAAAGGCAAATTATAAAAAATACTATAAAAAACTGGTTTCATAAGACTTTAGCACTCATTCCTTAAATAACTCGTCTTTTAAACTTGAATTCGTGTTTCAATACTGGTCTTATAAAAGTTGTTTTTTAATATATACCTACTATTTTGCGTACCTAGTATTTTAATGAGTCCGAAAAAAATTCATTTTGGAAACTAAATTGAGTTCGACAAATAACTATTTTTGAGAGCGTATACAATAGTATATTAAAGTACAAGTTGCAGAAGGTCTATTCAAGCACATTTTAAATAAATGAGTGCTTGAAGAACCTTCTGGAACAAGTGCTTTATACTATTTTTTCTATTTTGCCGCTTTATATCATTTTATAAATTAAAAAAACAAAATTTCCTTTTTTTTCTAGAGAATTTTGCGACGGTTGGCGACATTGAAGTATGTGGAATAATTTTAAGCGACTGTACAAAATAAAAATAATTCATATTTTCACATTTGAAAATGAATTGTGTAGAAAACCCAATAGACGTCATTTGGGTGCTGGAATAGACTTATTCTAACACCGAAATAGAAAATAGTATATTAAAGTACAAGTTGCAGAAGCACAAATTTGAAATTCCGAAACGAGCCGCGTAGCGGCGAGTTGAAGAACAAATGAGTGCTTGAAGAACCTTCTGCAACAAGTGCTTTATACTATTTTTTCTATTTTTCCGCTTTATATCATTTTATAAATTAAAAAACCAAAATTTATTTATTTTTTCTAGAGAATTTTGCGACGATTGGCGACATTGAAGTATGTGGAATAATTTTAGGCGGCTGTACAAAATAAAAATAATTCATATTTTCACATTTGAAAATGAATTCGGAAGAAAGTCCGTCACTAAAATTAAATTAAGGCCAACGACTTATTCCAGCACTCAAATGACGTCATTTGGGTGCTGGAATAGACTTATTCTAACACCGAAATAGAAAAAAATATTTTAAAATGCTTTTTTATGTGTGTTACAAACCACCTTATTTTTTCGTTTGCAAAAACTGTATTTTAGTAGTATTTGTACTATTGCGGACAAAATACTTTGGTTATCATTTTTCAGTTACTTTAAAAAACAATAATGTAAACCAAGCATTAACGTCAAATCAACATTGATGACAATTTCAAATTAAGTAATGACTTTTCTCTAATCAAAAATATGCAATGATGATTCTAACACTCACAGTGGTTGATAAAAGTAAAAAATGAGGATAATCATCCTAATGCTTATTTTACAATTTATGTCACTTAAATGACTTTAACGACCAAAGTAATTTGTCCGCAACTGTGAACAACATAGAATTTTGGACATCTAATTTATGTTAATTCAAGAAAACGTGTATGTGAGCCACGCTTTACTGTCATTATGATGACTGACGTTTGAAACTAAAATTATAAAGTTTTAGTTGAAATTTATTTTTGACATCGATTTTCCGATAATATGATGCCAGCAGTACCAGTACGTTTTTTTTTTTATATAGTTCAATAAATTATTTTGATTTGTTTCTTAATAGTAAAAATTACAAAAATCTAAAGTGAGTTGAGGTTAGGTGACTTGCATGTAAATCCATACCATTCCATAGTGTCAATCAAATGACAAATCGTCCAAAATGACGTCTTCGAAACTGTACATACCTACCTAACATAGCATTTTATTATTGAGTTCAAAAAAAACTCATACGGAGTTAAATGAATCCGTAAAATAGCTATATTTTGTAGTGTATACTATAGAAAATGTTTTTGTATACGCTCCCGAAAACAGCTTAGGACTCATTTGAGTTCCTAAAATGAGTCTTTTCCGGACTCAATAAATTAGTACGTAATAGTTATTTTTAAGATCTAGTTCTACACTTTTTGAAAGCATTGTGTATTTTATTACATTTCAAAGAAAACACTTAAACTAAACGTGTCCATATCCTTCCGGATATCCATTCGCCCTGTCTTCTTTTACTGAAAACTGATTCCGGATGCTTGTTCAATAATAAACAAGAAGTAATCGCTTCAGTAATTCTGTCGGTGTGAGAGAGGAATTGGTGTTATTTTCAGTTTTCCGCCATTCAAATCAAGTTGTTAATTACTATATGCTATTAAAATGTGTAAATAATTGACATGATTGAAACAAAAAAACTGTTAAAAAAAGAATTTGACAAAAAATTGTTTTTTGTGTTACAAGCTCAATAAAATCTCAATAAAACAAACATTAAATTCAAAGTTTGCCCAAAAGAATTTCAGCGTAACGACACGGAATGAACCAATTTTTTATAACATATTTTTTGAATTAAGAAGCAACTTGCTTTATTCTTGGGTGTGAATACTACAAGGCTTAGGAAAATCGTAAACACTGAAACAATTTATTTATTCCATTTGAGTATTTTAAATGAAGATCATTCGCAATGATTTAATTTCATGGCCATTACATTCAAGTAAACACTGCTGTAATAATAATGTTCGCATTTAAAAAATGCAAGACAATTTTCTGCAATTAGGGTAGAGTAACAAAGGTCTAATTAATATTGTTTGTGTTTTCCAACACGAAAAGCCACAACAACTCTTTGTAATAATGCAACTAAATATCAGTTTCCAATCCAATCATTACGAGTTTCGGAAAACTTCAAAAGTCGCTGAACATGACCTGGATAATAAGCATTACGAATCACCAAGTCAATGTCATCCCAGAAAAGAACATTTCCGCAAATTCTACTCATATATCCCAAATATCCAAATTAATCATTTAAGCAAATTAGCTCGCTATAAGATTTAAACAATCAGTTTCAATGTCTTTCAAAACATAATTGCATAAATGGGAATGTAGATTAAATTTGCACTACCGGTTAATGTGGGTCATTTCCAGCATCTAATTATATTCGGATCAATGTTACGTTATTGCGATTCTGTCACTGTTATATCAGGATGGATAATCATCGTCCTTATGTGTGCTTCCTTCACTTCTTGTAAATTGAGAGTGGCCTCGAACTTGCCACAACCACAAGTATGCATTACAAGGTTTCTACATGAATGTTCCGAAACTGGGCTATTTAGACGCTCATTGTTTTGTAATTAATTCAATTATTTCGATTTTTGTAACAAGTGACGGTCAAGAATTTTAGAGAAGGCAAGGTTAAACAAGGCAAAAAAATTTTGCATATTGGGTTAATTTAATTACCAACATACACTTATACACGCATTTCTAACCCATAGGCGTTTAATTACGCTTTTTCAAATGATTTGCAATAAATATTTTTATTGTAAATAATAGCCGAAAAAAGGAATCACGAGTCGACATTACACAAGTAAAAAAATTAAGTAGAAGGTTTATGTCAGAATGTACAGGGAAAATTATTGGGACAGAACAGTACGTAATTAAAACCATAATTAACTTTATTGACAAATTAACTGTTACTCAATTGCTCTAAATCGAAAATTATGTCAAAAAATTGTAAGCGTCCGAAACTTGTATTTACCTCAAATTGCAATATAAACTTGATGCATTTCATCAACCGTAAAATGGTCGTCTGAGGTGAAAGTGTGGGAGGTTAAACTGTGAGACAATTATAATTAAGAAGCGATTTGAAATGATTAAAACAGAGTTAGTTTTATTTTCTAAATACACTGCATGAATTTTAATTACTCATTTTACGGTTATGATAATAATTGTATGCAAATATTTGAGTGAAATTAAGTTTTACCAAGGCATAAAACCACAGTTTTAATCGATTAATTAAAAAACGTCTCCAACATTTCGTAATGTCAACATTGACTTCTTTATCAACTGCAGCATAATTTTTCACCAAGCATTGACTTCCTTGTTAAATATACCATAAAGGTTTTGGTCAACGACGCTAAACTTGATGTTTGCATGCATTCACGCTAGTTAACAACAATAGAAACTCAATTTAAATAAACTTTTTCTGCGTCCAAATACATAAAACCGACAAGACTGAAAATGAGACAAACAGCAATCAAACAAAATGAAGACGTTTTAAGTAAACGGTTTCATAATCGGAAACATCTTTATTTAAAGAAAGTGGTAGAAATCGCAAGTGGTTCGCGAATATGATAATATTTACAAGAAAGCATTAACGATAAAATCTACTCAATGTAAAAATTTGCCTTATTAAAAAATGTTACACAATTTTTAATAAAGATTTCCTACTGGCGCCATTTGCAAATTTTACTCATGTAAACAATTTTATGAGCCATAGAACTCTAATAAATTTCGATTAAACATTAATTATTTGAATAATAAAAGTGTGAACTACATCGTACATTTTACAACTTTCTGCATTATCATTTATCACGTTAATCCCCATAATTAGTTACGTTTATGGCAATACACAAATACAATGAAATAATAAATTGATACTGTACTAATACCGACTTACCGAGTTACATAATTTTGGTTATTGTGGTTTACACCTATTTTAGTTAACTGAACTACTTTACCAAAAGAAAAAATGTCATAGCTGATATACCTACTTATACCAGGAGAATAAAAAGTATGGAACCAAACGTTTTTTGCTTAAACTATTAATTTTTTGGAAAAACTAATTGATGAACGGTAAAGTATTTTAAAGATATGATGTTTTATCAAGAATAAAATTTTTCGAAATTTTCTTTTGTTTTTGAGTTCCACAAAAAAAATATTTTTTTAAATAGCAACCCACAATAAAACTATTTTTCTCATAAAGGTTATGATGTAAGGATCACAACTATCTACTTCATATTTAATTTTTTCAAAAAAAATTTTTTTCATAAATTGCAATTTTGACTAAAAAAATCGCATAACTCAAAAACAAGACAAAATTTGGTTCTCAAAATACGATCTCATTTTTATATTACGTTAATTTATATTAATTATTATTTTCTGAAGATAAATGATTTAAAAAAAAACCGCTTGGTTCCATACTTTATATTCACCCTGTATAGTGTGTCCCCGAATAGGTGAAACGACTCTTGTAAAAGTAAAAAAATCTTGATTTAAATTTTTCATTTTTTGGAATTCAGCTCTGCTTGGTTAAAGATACTAATTTATAACATAATTTTAGTTTTGATAAATTAACAAGTATGCCTTGAAAATTTTCAAAAAAATTTATTTTACTGTAGAGTAAAGTGCCTTTCATAAGATAAATCCGTCAAGGAGTTATTAAGAAAAGTTGTTTAGAATCAACATCTAGGCTCCTACACCACATTTAAAAATCATCGGGCAACTATGATTTTTATTTATTTTTTTTTATTTCACAAATCAAAAAACTTTATTTTTAACAGTTCTTTTATTATAAATAAGAAAATTTTCACACTTAATTTATTACTACTAAATAACTGTTTAACGTAACTGTTACTAACAAGCAACTATCTTGGAAAAAAATGAAAAATCATAGTTGGACGTTAATTTTAAAATTTGATACAAGAACCTTGATGTTTTCTTTATCTTTTTGTCGTATTTGACACATAAAAAGAACTTAACTCTACAGAAAAATACTTCATTTTTCAAAACTAAATGTATGTTACAAATGAGTCTTTAACCAAACAAAAAATTAAAATTTAAATCAAGAATTTTTGATCTCTTACAAGTTCGCCTATCCGCCGGGGACACACCGTATAATTTTGCACTCATCTCATCAATCATCATTTTATTTTAAAATTCTAAGTAATTTATAAATAATTGATACTTAAGAACCACTTCACTATCTTTATAGCGATTTTGTGCTAATGCCTTTGAAATAAAACGCAAAATAAGTGAAAAATATTAAAAATGAATGGCAAATATAATTTAAAAGGACGAATAAGAAGGTAATGTTTTTTTCTGTTAATCGTCGCAAATGTGTGAAGAATTTGAAGGAATCTGAGGTAGTAAATCGCAGCTTCAAGTTTATGTAACTTGATGTTCATTTAAACAAATCACTAATGAACAGAAAATAATTACTTTTATGTCTTAAACAGAATTATCATTGAGGGTCAAACGCGAAAGATTTCCTACAATCACTCGTGCTCAAATAAAAAATAATCAATCATCTAATAATGACATGAAATGTTTTATTCATTATTCCTAATTAAAAATAAAAATCAAGAAGACTATCTCTTTCTGTCAATTTATTTGTCAATGAGATTCTTCCAAACATCATAAATATCTAATTAGAAATGTCACGACCGATATTAAAACGTTTGAAAAGACACGCACCTTTAATTCCCTTGTATTTGCTTACCACAGGTGGGGCTCTTGGTGCGATTGCTTTTGCAGTACGGACGGCTTTACAAAATCCTGATGTTCAATGGGATCGTCGTCGAAAAGAAATTCCCAATGAAGATTACAGATCAAAACAATACAAACTTTACTCGCCTAATAACGACTACACTCAAGTGGAATGCCCCGCGCCTAAATATTGAAAAACTAAATGAAAAATTAACTTTAATGTGAGACAAAACATTTCCTGTTTCATTCTTAGTAAATTACTAAATTTGTTTTAGTCATTTTAATAATAGATCAAGGGAGCACATTTCGGCTTCAGTGTTTTGAAAATGCCTAGTATTATTCCAGTAAATACTTGTAAATCTGTTACAAAATTAAGTTTGCAATAGTTTTTAAATACATTTCATGTTTTTTCCATTTTTGTTTTATTTCTTACTACAAGCCTTCTGAACACAACTGCAATTTATTATTTTTATAAAATTTTAAACAAGCACAGTGGGACAAATTTTATTTTGCACTTTTTTGTGTAAACAATAAACAAGATTTTTTATTCATAAATTAGATTTTCTTTAAATATAAAAATTACCGCAATAAATAACATTATTACTAAAAACCAAGCTTTTCCAGTGTTGGATTCGACTTTTCAGACATAGTTATTTGTGTAACAATGAAAGACATACTTTTTTCCCCAAAAGTGCTGCTTATTTCATGAAGAAAACAATGCACTTAAAGTGAGAAAAAAACATTGTTTATTTGAAAACATCACAAAAATGGCTACTTTTATGACTAAATGACACAAATAAAAGTTTTACCTTTCAACTATAGATGAGTACACATTTTATTTTTGCGCCTAAACGTTTTTACTTTTATCATGACCTTATTGACATTTTTACCAGTGTTTGTTTTTTCTGTCAGTTTCGCTGCTTCAGCAGAAAGATACATTATAAGATCATTAGCATTCGACATGCGCTAGTTAAATTGATAAACACTTTCGAAAATTTCGATACTGACGCATAACGTTTGTTATGATTTCATTACAAAGCGTCCTGTTTATTTTGTTCATTTACTTGTTAATTATAGTGTTGCTCTTTAATTTCGATCTTGATATCTACGTTTGCGAATAAATAGTAAGTTATTCGGAGTAAAAGTGAGGCTATAAATTATTTGCCTCACTACGTTTAGTTTCGCCGCCTAAACTCACTTTTACTCGTAATAACATAATATACTTAGGTATGCTACTATACTTAGGTATGCTACTATTCTGTGTTTCAAGTATTATTTTTTTCTAAACACTAAACAACTTCAGACAATAACATCATAAATTTATTACATTTACAATTTTATCAAAATCATCGTATTACATCAGAGTTCTTCTTTTTAAGAAAATTACCTTCTTGACAAGAAAAAAATTACTCCCTTGGTATTAAATTATATGTAATTTGGAGGACTAAGAAGTAACTTTCTGTTTTGGTAAAACATTAAAATTGTCAAAATAGTAGG
Source organism: Tribolium madens (assembly GCF_015345945.1). Classification (NCBI taxonomy): domain Eukaryota; kingdom Metazoa; phylum Arthropoda; class Insecta; order Coleoptera; family Tenebrionidae; genus Tribolium; species Tribolium madens. The sequence continues at coordinate 662,951 of NW_025401006.1, forward strand.
ATTAGAGAACCCAGATACTCCACCAAGCATCGTAACCTGCTTGGTAATATTTATAAATTATTTCGCGACCACGAGATGTAATGACAAATTTCTCGACCTCCAAAAGATAAGTAGTCGCCATATTACTAAAACATTGAATTTTAGCGCAACTTATTGTTGGTATCAACCTTTGCAAGTGTCAATTTTTTGTGTAATTTTAACTCCTAAGTATACTATAATATCTTGTTGGAAAAACTACAACACACTTTCCTTAACATTTTTATATTTCAATAATTCAGTTAATTTGGTAATTTTTAACTAAATTAATAGTTATTTATGTATCAAAAAAATAAACGACTATTTTAATTCCGAGGATGTGAGTAACAAGAGACTACATTAATAATAACATAAAAAAATTATAAACTTTTCAAATAAACTCAAACAATTTGTCTACATATTCAATTCATTCAATTGTAATTTTAAGAGTAAAAATCGGTATTCATTTATTATATTCCTGAAGAAAGTACTAGATTATAAGTCAAAAACGAGAGAAAGAACCGTCACTTTATTCCCTGTTGAGAGAAAAATAATTTTATTGAAATTTAATTACACATTTTTGGGTTAGTGTAGCTGGACCCTAGTGGTAAAATTAGATCTGAGATTTTTTTTTTAAATGTTGTTATTGGTTTGAAATTAAGCATTATATCAATTATATCCATCCATCTTAATATTAGTTTTTAAAATGTGCGAAACAACTTAGATTTTAAGTTTTTAATTTATGACAACGACAACAATTAATTTTAAATTTGATACTATAATTAACATACAGGTTGACCCGGTAATGTGTAATCGGTCTATATCTTGTTTGTTACCTGATGTATTATCATGCCGTTTTTAATATCCGGTAGATGTATTTATATACAGAGTGTTGTAAACAAAGTGGTGAACCAAAGTTTTTTTTTTTTAAATAAAACACCCTATGTGTTTTTACATTATTAGTTTCTACGTAAAAAAATAATGGTCTTTTGTACTTTACAGGTTTATCTCTTTTCGTTTCAGAATTATTCAACTTTTTGTTATAAAAAAGATTTTTTCAAACTATACTATCATATGCAGGGTGCGCCAGAACTCGCGCCCTAGAGAAAAATGCCATATAAGGTAACATACCAGGAACATGGAAAAAATGTTAAAAAAAAAATTATCTATAAAAATTTCGAAGTTATGAGGGTTTAAAGTTTGCACTTTGACTCTATTTGTTTCTGTTGGAAAAATAATTTTCCAAGTTTTTTTGCTATAGGCTATTAAAAAAGGAAAAAAGGAAAATGTATCCTAAATTGTATCTCTGTTCAATGTTATTTGTGGCTTTTATTGACAAAATTTTTGTCTCTTTACTAAATAATTGTAAAAAAAAACATATACAATATCATCAGTATCATTAAATAGATATAAAAAATGTTAAATGTCAAAAAATAAATGTCTAAATTTTTTGACAGATAGAATTTTTTAAACATTTTTTTCATGTTCTTGGAATCTTACCTTACTTGAAAATTTTCTCTAGAGCGCGAGTTCTGGCGCACCCTGTATGTATTGTGAAAAAAAGAAATTTTTAGTATAGTGGATATTTAAATTAAATTAAAATTTGTGTTATTTGGTCCAACAGCAAAAACTCTAAATTAAAAATGTTCAATTTCTATAATAGCTCTTGATGACAAATAACAAAAATGAGCTTTCGACGTCACAAAATAAAAATTCAATCCTAGAGGAATACTTAAACATAAATCGTGAAAAAATGGTTGTTGAGATTTCTCAAGAGTGGATCTGTATCACAACATTAAATTCCTCACACTTTCTCAACCTATAATCACAGTCATCAATCATCAGCAATCGTCGGTTGGTGTCTTGACGCCCCGTCGATGTCTCTCCACGAAGTGCCGACCGAGAGCGTGAAGAACAAAATCCCGGGTGCTGTCGCTGTCTGCAGCATCCACGGAGGTACGGTGACTGGCCATCTGGGTAGGTAAGCACGTGGGGACCTTCATCTGCCGGTCAATGCAAGCGCGCTCTTCCGCGGCTTGGCCTCGCGCTCCGAGGCTGTACTTAGATATATAACTCGGTGCGGGCCACACGCCCCTCATCCGTCTTTCAACCAGTGTTCAGTTTGCCCTAACACCGAATCCACAGTCATCATGAAATTTGTAAGTGATCAGTGCTCATCATTCATTGCAAGTGATTTTCAGTGAAAAAGTGACATCTCTCATTACAAGTGTAATTTTTTGTATAGTAGTTCATTGGGTTAGTGGCAGCATTTCACCTCATGGATGCATCTATAGAGAAAAATTGCCACAGATGCCTTTTTTCAACTATTTTAAAAGAGAAAACATTAATGACTTCTGCTCGGTGCGAATAACTTTTCTTGTGACAATTTGTGACACTCATTCAAGTACACACATACATTCCATTTAAGTATTCACAAGCGCTCATAATTAATCAGAAATCTGGTGTGCCGTATTGCAAAAATAATTACTTTCTCCTAATCTTAATCTAATTTCTAAAGACATTAAATTGAAAATCTTCATCATCTACAACAAAAATTTTAATTGCTAATTAAACGTTTTATTACAATCACAGTGCACTTTAATAAACTCCATTTAATTAAAGAAAACTTATTCAGAAAATTTTCAAAATTTTATATTTGATACGTGTTGAACATTATGGCCATTGACGGATTTAATGCCATTAACGCCAGCAGTCATTAACTCACTATGCATACTATTTCCTGCAATAAATTCTAAATTGCTACACAATTACAGCAAGTAATAATAACTTTACACAAAGGCAAAGAAACGACTTTGAAAAAGTGCATCCAGGAGGTCAGATACCCGGGAGCATTTCCTCAATGAAGATAATTTGTAAGAAAATCATGCATCACGAGAAATTGTTTGAGCATGAAAGCAAAGTTTTTGGCTTGAAGACTGTGAACCTTGAAAGTGATAACGTGTGTCAAAAAAATTATCAAGGACACATATTATCTAGTTTCTGTTTTTTTTTTTACTATACATCCGTCATATGAAAGCTTGTTGAAGAAAGTTATTACAGTTTGATGACTTTTTTACGACGGTCAGTCAATGGGTATTGACTCTAAAACAACAAATAACAGTATTCAAAAGAATCGTTTGTTTGATCAAGTTGTAATTATTACGTTTCTCCAGACACCTGAAGAGTAGTTTTCCAGTTTGATAGAAGAGAGCATCATGGTCCGGTGAACTAATTGACAATGGACTTTCACTGAATTAGAAATAAAAATCAAAACAAAGTATAAATTTTTCGTCAATCAGCGATAAAGAAACGAACCGCCTAGGGTTTGATTGTTGGTTAATAGATAATTAACATGTAAGAAACGAACTATAAATAAGGTTGATTAGAATAATCTGCATTTATATTAATAGATTGAATGCTCTACTTAACTCAAAATCGTAAAAGGAAAAAATTGTCAAAACACTCCGTGACACCCGCGATAATTAATTAGAGAAAAATCGTGGCCAGTGGCAAACATTGTCGGGCACATAAGGCGTTGGGTAATTGGAAAGCAGTTATTTTGAAGTGAATTCTACTGTAACGGAATTTTTTGTGGATTCGATTTTTTAAATTTGTGTTCATCGAGCATGTCCATACACGCGACATTACATAAGTCATTTAATATGTGGTAATTTGTCACCGTAATTGTCATCGATCTGCTAGTAAATTGACGATTTTCATACCGGCAAAAATATTTTGTAACCAAGCTCATTGTTACGACTTTCAAATCGTGCAAGAGCAAATACACCCAACGTATTATTATCAATAATTTGATTTTATTGCAAGATTGATGAAAACCAAGAAGCCTAATTCAATCTGAATTAATTAGGCACTTTCTTAGTTGACACACTGAAAAACGTGCCAAAATCAAAACTATAGTGAAAACGTGACAGATGGTTAAAGAAAGCGATGATGGTACAACTGAAATTTTTATTTCAATAATATATTTATTGAACTCGTTTGATAAAACTGGATCTGCTTTGTTTAGGTCACTCGCGACCCAGAGATTTTCACCTAATCTGTGCAAATTATCAACGATAATAAATACTCTGTTGTGTTAGCTCGACAATGGATTCTTATTAGATAGCCGTAACGCATGCGATGTTATGTAAGGAAAGTGTCGTACTTCGCTTAAGGACTGTTATTGGACATGCGATCAACCTTATCTCCTTGACGGTTTCTTGTCTTTAATGAACATTTAGTACGGTTCACATACTTATCGATTGCTCCTTCTTGCATAAGGCGCGATAAACGGCAAGGAGAAACCCGCTAAATCCGACTACTTAACATTTTTAATTGATTGTTTCGCGACTCATCATTTAGATTAGTTTTTTATGTCAACTCTTTCGCGATTTCCTGACAGTCTAGTTTCGCCGTTTTTTAAATTATTATAAATTGTATAAGACGTGACAATTAGCCTCGTTGAAGAGTAATTAATTTAATTAATTAAATTACCACAACAATGCAAAGAAAGAGCGGATTTTGTTTAAGGAAACGGAAACGAAGTCTAGTCAAGGTGCTTTCATTGCGAAATGAGATACAGCCACGTATTTGCAATAGTTCTAGGGTTTGCCCATTTGTACCCTTGACCGTTACTAAAAATTTGGATTTTTTCATATTTCTCTCCTTTAAAAGTATTGCAATGTTAATTAGCTTTTAATTAACAATTTAAAATGACTAAACTGCTTATTACGATCAAGTTTTATGTTTCAAGAGATAATCACGTAAACCACATGGTTTACTAATAATACATTTGCAAATACATTTTTTAACAGATTTTTTAAACATTATTATGCCCAAGTATAGTAATTTTTAATTCTTAGAAAGCTATCTCGAGAGAGTTTGATTTAATATTAACGTTTTCTCCAAAATTTAATAAACTAAAGCAAAATAAAGCTGTCCATTGAGTTTAATATTTTTTCAATAAAGATAATTTATTTAAGCTTAATTGCAGTAAATTGCAAATAATTCTAGATCGGCAATCAATTGTTATTGAGGAATTTACTTCTAGATTCCTTTTTAAAAGTTGTCATATCATATTTTGTGTTGCACGTTAATAACATGTTTTTGCTTGTTATTTTGTTGCTTAATGCAATTTTATGCATATATATTTGTTGTAACTTTCTTTAAATTAATATAAATGAAAAAATGCTGCTATTCTATTGTCGGCGATTCGACGCGAAAGTTTTTGGTGTAATTGTCCGATGCTTTTTCTTTGAGAAATTACCATTTTTATTCGCTGTTTGAGTATTTGTTGCATCACATTTCGATTAGGTGGTGTAACCAAACGATCGATGTGTTAATGGAGATAATTAAGGGTCTTCAGGATCTGACAAGGCCGTTACTCTTCTTTTGTTTATTAAAAAAAATGATAAACACCGCACCTTTGAGATCATTTGAACCGGTTAAAGTGATGTAAACAACACGTAATTCTAGGGTATCCTGGCGAAAGCTCACCTTGAAAGTCAAGGTCGTGGAAAAGGACGCCTTATTTGGTAATTGGGATTAAAATTTCAACGACTAATCGCCAATTCCGATCAACAGTTGTAATTTACCAAGAATGCGTATATAGTAGCCAGTAAACAGAGCGTATCTCGCACGAAATCCGTTGCTAAATTTGTTGTTTCAACAGCAGACGCATATCAATGTGCACGATTCCAAATGGACAGCGTTTTTTCACACCCGGAAATAAGCTAATTTCGAGTTTGCACGGCCGCCGCTTATATAATTTAATTAGAAACAATGCTCAATTTTGGCACGTAGATAGTGCAAATCCAGCGATTTTGATTCATACGAATGAGTTTCACTTTCTCGCGAAGGACTTGCACAATGTCACTTGTTGGTAAATATGTTGATAATGCCCAATGCAGGTATTGCATAGATTCAGATGCACCCGATCTGGGTCAGTGGGATAAGAAAATGCAATTCGTCACGTGTCGCGAGCCAAAACAACAAACTCTCTCGCCGGGCGCATCCACCATTTTGCAACGATTTGAAAGTAGACCGATACTGTTAAGGTCGCGATATGAGGTTAAATGTTAACTGCCATTACACTCAAATATTTATTGCACTTCGTAATGCCTGAAAAGAGTTCCGGTATTTAATTATCGGAGCTGGGAGTGGCCCGGACGCCTCCACCCTTTCTAAACAACACTTCTTTACCACAATCAATTAATATTTTTATGTAACAACAAATTGCGAGAAATTATCATACGTACCTATAAAAATTTTACACTTAAATTTTAATTTTTAAATCTGGAAATTCAAATGCTTACAGTGTGAAGAAAAATTAAGAACTTGCTACTATTATAAGTACATAATTAATTTGTACATATTTAAAAAACTTTTTTTTGTTCACATATTTTGTTTTTTTTATTATTTTTCCATCTAAATGTCATTGTTTTAAGTATTTTTTTATTATACCTGCATCATAAACCTAAATTAAAACACGCTGCAGCGTGCGTAATTTGGCTTTTATAGCACGCTGAATTTTAATGTTGTCTAGGTAACAAGAAATAGTGAAATGTCTGGACCATTCATAAGCGCCTTTAAAACACTTGGGACGTTAAAAGTACTCCGCTGACGCGTCGTGCTCTTAAACCCGTCGTGCGTGTTTTAAAGGCTTGCTTATAAACTAGTATTATAATATACATTATATTTATTTTATTTCAATTTCTTAATAATTAATTAATTTTTCAAATTTTTTAAGTAGGTAAAATAGTTCCTACAGCTAGGCTTCACCTTCTTAAATTTTATTTTATTTTTATTTATTTTTATTTTATTTTTTTATTTTTAATAAAAATCAATTTTTAATTCTATCAAAAACGTTGCAATGTAACATATAAATATGATATTATAAAATTTATTTATTTAACATTATTGTAAAATAACCAACTGCACCAAATTATACATATAAATTTTACATAACATTTTCACACAAAAATCATGAATATAATTTGTAAAAATAAGATTTTGACTTTTTTTACTGTCATTAATAACTATTATGTATTCTTTCTTGTTTCTTTAAATTAAATTTCGGTACAATTATTGTAACAAGTTCTTTCCCGATAACTACAGTAGAAACATTTTTGCACTGTTTTTTCAACAAAGTAAAAGTAAATGACAAAGAAACTATAAAAAAATATTTTGAATTAAACATTTACTTAATTGGTTTTGTGCAAACTAACTTTAATGTGTTGAAATTTGTGTCTTTTTGGGATAGAACGCGTCAATTTATACTCGTAAAGAAATGTCGACGTTTCGCCAGCTCTTGTAAGAGGCATCTTCAGGAAGAAGGGCTAGGTAGTTATGGTTTCGCTTCTGGTATTGTTTAGATATTAAGTTACCATGCCATAGCCTTTCTTCTTTTTGTCCTGAAGATGCCCGAGTAAAACGTCGACCTTTCTTTATAAATTGGCGCAGTCTAACCCAAAAATATCCAGATTTCGATCTTACTAGAGTCGCAAAAACCTACTTTCATAACTCTAAAGTGTGTTTATAATTAAAAAATAAATGTACGGTTTTTATGAGTAAAACACATAAGATTAGATATTAAAACACAAAATTTTTTACCATAAATAGTTTATATTCTGCATACAAAAGAAAGAAAACTATGATTATTAAAAACATTAGCAAAATATTAATTCCTTGATTTGGCAATTGTAACTTTAATTTTAATCAGCAAATTTTTATTACCTAACGTAAACAATTCTTAAATAAACTAAACATAAACTGATTAAAAAATAGTAGAGACATATTTTTGCAAAATAGCAATTTCATCAAATGGTGTTTGATAAAAAACTTACCTACTAATTACACCAAGTGAATTAATTATTACCAAGATTTTAAATACTATTTTTTGAAAACATTTTTTCTTTTTATAAACTTTGAGTCATCCTTAGTTTTACTAAAAATTTAATTGGTTATAATACTAGAAACAGTAAAAATTGGTTTTCATGCAATTTAGTAACGAAAAATCCAAAAAAAAACTGCTATTACAACTTTAAAAATGGTAGAAAACAAACTTTAATAAATAAAAAATAAACGAAATAAATCCAGCTTCAATTTGAATGAAAAATATGTGAACTAATTTTCTGTTCGCAGACCATCGTAGTGTTCTTCTGCTTCTTGGCCCTCGTCAGAGCTCAATTCTTCGGAGATTTCGAATCACTGGGCGGATTCGGTGGCGGTCTGGACTCCCCGTTGCACGCAACCAGAGATCCCAGACAAAATCCAGGCCCCGTTGTCTTCCCTCCGGCTCCTCCAGACAACGGTGAAACCAGCGGTGTCATTGTTGGCGCTTCTGGATACGGTTTCGTTCCACCAGGCCACAGTAAGATCCGTGCTTTTTTCTCGCGCACCATTCAGCAAACAATGCGTTCGATTCATAGCATGTGAACGCGTACAATGGCTCATTTAAGATATATTTACGTTGCCGCAATCACGACCATTAGCTTTCTCATTATTTATCATCCTCGAAGGCGATCCAAGCTTGGTGCTTGTGTCGCTGTTGGAGGGCTTGTGTCCGATTTGATATACCGACGAGTTGCTTACTGCGTTCGATTCTTTTTCAAATGAAGGCAAAAACCGCTCAACCGCTCAAGCAATGCTTTGTAGGAGTGTTTCTAAACCATTTTTACAGGTTTGATTTGATAATGAAAAATCATGTAGATACACATTCATAACAATTCATAATTAAGACATTTACTGCTAAATGAACATATAATCTGGCAATATCATTGAAAATTTCATTTCAGCGAGATTAATTAACTTTCCCATTTTTCATAATAGCTCACAGTGAAACGTTTTAATTTATAATTCGCTACGACATCCCATTTTACTAAATTATCAAACCGGATTTACGTGTTACCAGGCAAGGATATTCCTTTATTTCAGATGCAGGTGCCCGAAAAAGTTTCTAAATAGATTTATTCAAAGGTATGTATTTACCAAACAAGGCAACAGTCCTCCACAAATAAAACTAGTCTCTTTAAATTAATTAATAATTCATTCTATGCATTTCCTTAAGTGATATTTGTTCGGCCTCATGGTAAAGGACGACTTTAGGCAAGGTTATGGTCGAACTGGACCAAACATTGAATCCTGAAAGTTTCTTGCATAAGTGATTTATCTTTGATCATTTGTTGTAGAATTTCTGACCTTACTGAAATAATCCTTTCAATTTTGTACTCGAAATAAATTTTCAATTTCTCTTAGGTAACATTTGAAACAAATGATTTAAATTAATGATAAATTCGTGAAATGTTTCAAATAGCAGTAATTACCAAAACACTATTGTTCTCACGTTTACCATATGGTATTAGAAAATAGTAATTAAATGAGAAAACTATTCAAGGTTAGCGCAATTCGTCAATTTATTTTTTTTATAGAGGAAATAAACCTGATGAATTCGCCAAATCTCCGGTTCCAATAAATACCAATAATAATGCAGCCAAGGCTAGGATTATTTTTATCCTTAACATTTTTTTCATGAAATAATTTTTTGCGAGGCTAACTTTGGATTTTTTACAGGATTTAGTTCACAGTATTTCGCCTTCTTCTGATCTCCATCTGTTCTCATCGCAAATGCCATTGTAAAATAATTTCCGAATTTCAGCTCTTGTATATAATGCTTAAATTAGATCAATTGTACAACTTGTCCTATTTAATGTCTTGTAATTATTATTTAAGTTAGATTAAGTATTTAATTAGGTTTAGTTAAAACTATTGCAATTGTCGACATGTGCAATATGTTATTTATTAAAGTTGTTTTATAAAATTTTGTGGTTTTGTTTTTCTCACCTCATATTAAATTAAGTAACAATAATACGAAATGTGTGAAACTGAAAAAATAATTGTTTTTGTATTTATATGTAGTAAGAGACAGATTTACACATTTTGAAACACAAGCAATTAATTAAATGTGTATAGGCATGAAAGAACAGTAATGTGAAACTAATAAAATTTTATTACCCATTCACGACTTGTCACCATCATTTGAATAGATTTGTAATTAATACGCATTTTTTTTCAATTTACAAACGAAAAATTTTAACAATGAGAAAGTGTCTCGATTACTATAAGTTTTGTTTTGATAACTCCTATTATGGTGTGCAAACAAATAAAATTTCGTCAGATGACGATATTTCTCAGTTAAGACATAACATGAATTGATCACATAAGGTATGCTGTCTATTCTTTTAAATTACGTCAGTTGCCAGTAAAGATATCATCTATTACATATGACCTTAGAAAGATTTTAATAGAGATCATCTTTCTTCCGGAATTCAAGTTTGCAAGTGCTTGTAGAGAAACTTCTCTACTTTAAACGAGGTTAATGCTTCTAAAATGTATATCAAGTACATACATTGCTTATAATGCAACTTATATAATTTTATTTCATGATATACTATTCAAATTAGTCACCTCGTTTTGAAGTACTAGTGTTAAATAAATTATTATTAATTAGGTTTTTAATTAGTTTGCGAAGGTTACAAACAAACGATACATGCCAAAGATGCTTATTAGATCGAAACAAGAACTTGTTTGTATTTATTTTGAACGTAACAAATAACATTGTGCTATTTTTTAACATTTGGTCTTCAAAGAATCTCTAGTGATCTAGAAAAAAGGTTAAAATTAAATTGAACAAGACGTGGAAAAGAACAAGGCAACTATGGGTAGATTCCAGTCTCAAACTATCTACTGTTTTCAGTTGGTCACGTAGACACTATGTAACCTTCAAAAGATGAAATAATGAAAAAGTGCCACCAGCGCACACTTATTGCTTTCCTACTGTGAAGCAATCATATTGTACAAAAGCTTATGAGACAATAATAACTCAATAAGTAAATAAGTAAATGTTATTCAGAGTTTGGTCCAAAACGAACAGTTATCAAGAAATCTGAAAACTGTAGCAGCAATCGGAAAGAAATCGTATTTTTCCCATAAACAAATATAAATTAAAATATAAACTTACACAAATTTCAAATAAGTTATTTAAAAATATTTCATTCTAGGTTGTTATTAAAAAATTTGACAGAATTAAAACAAAAATTTAATTATTAAAAAAAATAACATTTTTTACCACTTATTTTTTTCTAATTATCGAAAAAACGCTTGGCTCTATACTTTTTGCTTGCACTATAATACAAGAAAAATTTTACAATCGTGTAGACAAAACTGTTTTTTCATTGCTTATTATACGAGTATGTAAAATGTTTTTAAAAATAGGCGCTTATATTTCAAACACAACGAACGACTCAAAAAAAAATGGAATTGAATTGAATTGACCAAATATTACAAAATTTGGAATGGTTACTTGCGAGAACATACTTTTTAAACTGGTGATCACGAAAACCGGATACATCTACTCAATTTCCGGTTCCAGCTATTGCAAGTCACATTTTCTGTGTAGAGTAATCAATTTTGAATAAAAAACGCATAACTTTTAATACCCCTAAAATGGACCGTTTAAAAGATATTTTAATTTAAAGTGAGAACTGCACAGCGCTGAAAGTGCTGAAAGCAAAATGTATGAATTTTGAATGAGTGATATCCACGGCAACGAATAGCCATGATCACATATTTTGCTGTCAGGCATCTGACAACTTGAGATTGGAAAATTATTAGACGATTAATCGAAAATATTTAATAAAAGAGTTTACCTCAGAGTCCAAACATAACTTAGAATAAATGCAAATTGATCTCGTAGCATTTCATTCATAAAAAATTCACAAAAACTTATCGTCAAAGTTAACAGATGTCTTGCAACGATTTAGGTGACCATAGTCATTGGTTGCCGTAGATACCACTCATTCAAAATTCATACAGGGTGTTTCACATAATTTTACGAGGCTTGCGCCTAATGTACGCACCCAAATATACAAAAGTCACAAAACACTGGATACAAAAATACAGTTCTCATTATTTAATTTTTGGAAACCCATGACAGTAGTTGTCAAACCATTGTCAAGCTAATCACTGTTCCATTAATAGTCATAAACTGCAGTTTTTCAGAAACAATTATCATTTGTTCTATCAAGAGACGGCATGAATATGATTCTAGTTTATCGATCTTAATCACTAACTAAAAACGTTGTATTTTTTTAAAGGGTGAACAAACTAGAGAAGATTATCCAATTTTTCAAAATTTGTAATCGAGTTCGTATCGGAATATGTATTATTGATTGCATCTCACAGGCGCAGGTCTCGTAAAATTATGTGAAACACCCTGTATTTTTCATTTTCAGCGTTGTGCAGTACTCACTTTAAATTAAAATATCTTTAAAACGGTCTATTTTAGTGGAAAAATAGGTTATGCGTTTTTTATTCAAAATTGGTTACTCTATCGATTTAAGCAATAAAACATTAGTGTTAAGAGGCCAAAAAATGGAAAAACACAGAAAATGTGACCTGCAACTGCTGTAACCGGAAATTGGGTAGATGTATCTGGTTTTTGTGATTATTAGTTTAAGAAATGTTCTCGCAAGTAACTATTCCAAATTTTATAATATTTGGTCAAATCGTTCCAAAGTTACAAAAAAAACAAATTTCCATACCCAAATTCCAAGGGCTATAAAATTGTTATCAGTAGAGATAGGGTACGAGTTTTTATAAAAATTAACATCATTTCATTTTATGGGTCACTTTTAAGGTTCAAGAAAGTGAAATTGACTATTCACCATTTTGAAGCTTTAAGTTTCTAGTTTCAAGATCTTTTGGCAATTTTTTTTGTGCTACGGTTATCACGTAATCCTAATAGTGCGAAAAATAAATTCTAATTTTTTTTGTTTTTGCTTTTGATCCATGGACGTGGGGATTTTTTTTTAGTTAAATCAATGCACAGCCCGGATAGCCTGTTCATTCATCTTTAATATGCTTTTGATATTCTAAGTCAATTTGTCGCTGAGATATCTGACATTAAATGCAAAAAGATCATTTTGTTTTTGATCATCGATATCTCAGCAACTACAGAGAATATAGGGTAGTGTCAAAAACTGGAATAAATGTCTTACAAGATCCTTTTATAACTTTTTGAAAAATATTTTTTTTACCCTAACTTTTTGCGTTGTTTTAGTAAATCTACTGCCTATTCACTAATATTGATGGGGAGACTAATGTTTTTAGGTGTTTTTACAGCGTAGTGTACCCGTCATATCCCCGTAAATTTTTAAATCGATCCATCACACCGATGTCTCGGACCGATTGATCAAAGTTTTACAAAAGAATTAAAGGAACAATTGTAGATATTGTTTCTGAATATTGTCTAATCTTCGTCAAAATGAGACACAAAAATCGCATAACTTATAAACAAAACCAAATTTCGTTCCCAAAATACGATCACATTTTTTATATAACTTTAATTTATATTAATTATTATTTTCTAAAGGCAAATGATTAAAAAAAACTGCTTGGTTTTATACTTTATATTCACCCTGTATAATCTATTTATTATTAACACTAAGATTTAATAGCAATCATAAGCCTCACATCACCGTTAAAACTTTTTCTTCTTGGTGTAGTCGATTGAAAGTAAAAATGCACACCTTATAAAACATAAAAGTGACGTAACTGATGACGCCTGTAATTAACCTGAATAACCTATTCCGTTAAATCTTTTCCTTCTGATTTTATTGCAAATCTCATTAGCCACCTAGCAGTGGACGTTGTAGACACTTTAATAAATAAGTTTCAGTGCGAAAGGGACGTATTTCAGCTTGAACGAAATGATACCGAATCGTCTAGCGCCATCTATTATGCTTTCTCGTTTCAGGCCAATGAGCACCATTTGTTATGTTAATGCAGACATTCACTATCACCTTACAAATGACTCGAGCTTTATCAACATTTTACATCTATCTCCGTGTCTTGTTATGACGTATTTACAGAAACAATGTACATATAGGTGTACGCAATCAATGCTAAAATTTCGAAAAAAATTCTCTGTTGTTATTGTGTAGTTTTCGATCTTGTTCAGGATAAGCTTTGATTTATGGCAAGGGGGCTCAACTATTCACCCAGAGGAATTTCAAGCAAATTTATGATGATTTACGATTAATGCAGCACTAAGCTAATATTACAATTCGAAAATTATACATTTTATGCTTCGGTGGTAAGTGTATAAGTAATTTCTTGAAAATTAGAGGCATTATGTCAGAAAACAAAAATGAAAGTTCCTAAATGTATCATAACAAGTCAAATATGAAAATTAACATATAATTTGTGCAAATTTCACTGTGTTCTGCTACAATTTTATTATCCGCTGACGGATTTAACAGTAAATGGGCAATTTTACCATTCATTTTTTTGTCTCAAACAGGATACGTATCTTGAGGGTCGATTTAGTCCGGTATGTTAGCAGATCAAGGTTTTCTATTACTAACTCAATTAGCACCGTTGTGCGGCATTGTTCGACACTAAGATGAAATAGGTAAATAATAAAATTAACTTGTAGAAAAATCACACCTCTTGTCCTCAAAGGTCAAAACTATTGAGTAATAAGAATTGTATGTTTTCTGGATTTTACGAATGATTGATCTTGCGTAGAAGAGTAAAGACTGCACGTGTTTCGCGTTAGCAATGGTCAAATTAAAGCAAGTAAAGATCAATTTTGAGTTTTGGTGAAAGTGCCTATTCACGATTGCGGAAACATAATTAAAAAAAAACATGTTTTTGACCTTAAGTATAAAAAACCGCATAAATTATTATCTTGCGGAATTGCAGCCATATCCTGCAATATTTGAAAAAAGTGGACAATATGTCAAATGAAAAAGAGTACAATAATTCCCAAGGAGAATAATGACGTACACAACTTAATAAAATTCATTTTTTTTTTGATATTCAGTTCGTTTCCACATCTCTCGGAAAACTATCTAAAACAATAATTAATTAACTCTAAACTTAATCAGCAAAAGTCAATTAAAGCGATTGCGTTAATGATCTGCTTGCTAATTACCAATTAAACTTGGCCGTTGTAGTATACATTGATGAAACAACGAATTAAAAACGGAAAAGCAATAGATATGGCACGACAAATTGACTCTACAAGTTAATTAATTAATCTAAGAAACAAATCGATTCTAGCTGTCACGTCGGTAATTAAAATGCAATTTAAAACTCGATTTTGAGATACATTTATGTTTGTAATTTGTATTGCACAAATAGTAGGTATGGTTTTACATACCACAGCATGTGCCAGCTAATAAGACTTGCTTGCTCAATATCTCATCAGTTGGCAGTTGGGCACAAAATATAAAAATTAAAAAATTAAATTAAAAATTAATTAATTAAGTTAAAATTTAGACACAAAATTACAAAGATCAAAATTTTTAATTAAATTAAAAATAAAAATCACTATAAATACAGAGTTAGTCATTTATAAAACCCTTACCGATGTTCAGACGCAACCCAAAATACATTCTCATTGAGAACTTGGCTCTTGTTGCGTTTGAAATATTTCAATTATTAATGTTAATTCAAAGTAATTGTTGACATGTCATACATTAAGTTTGATACTGTCATCAATCCTACTTTTTTCCCTTCAATTCGAAATTTATTAAAAAAACAAACATGATCTTGAATTTTTGTATATGAAGAATGTCACAAAAAACTGTGGATAAATTTGTACCGTCAAAGATACACCATAAGACTCCAAGTTATAAAAACTGTCAAAGGTCAAAGGTATCGCAGATATCTAAGTTCATAACTTTAAAAATTTTCAAACAAATCATCAATTAACACATAGTGGTATCTGAGAATGTATTTTGGGTTGCGTCTTTCGGAGTCTTTATTATACCAGGTGAATAAAAAGTTTGGAACCAAGCGTGTTTTTCGTAAACTAACTACTTTACGAAATAAATAATTAGTGTAGTATAAAGTATAATTAAAATATGACCATTTATCAAGAATAACATTTTTCGAAATTTCTTTTAGTTTTCGAGTTTTGGAAAAAAAAATTTTTTTAATGACAACCCACCATGATAATTTTTTTAATTAAAGATTATGATCTAAAAATGACCTTTAATTAAATAGAGTTTTTTAGTCCATACTTTTTTTTTTAAATAAATTATTAAAGTTGCGTTCCGAGCTCATCACGAAGATTTTCCGAACTTAACCGAAGTGGTCGTTTCATGAATTGGATAATGGGAGAGCCTTGATTTTTATGCAGAATTCTTTGGGGTGGTTTCGAATAGACTAAAAATAGAAGAAAATGAGTTCTAATTGGATTTCTTTATCCATCCGGAACAATCCCAAAGCACGTGCACCAAAAACCGGGTTCTCCAAGGACCAAATGCATGAAATGACCCCTTCGGTTAAGTTCGAAAAATCTTCGTGATGAGCTCGAGACGCAACTTTACCAAGTTATTAAAAAAATACTGACTAAAAAAAAATTTTATTTAATTAGAGGTTATTTTTAGATCATAATCTTTAATTAAAAAAAATATCATGGTGGGTTGCCATCAGTGGCGGTTTCTCTTAAGGCCGCTTTGCCGCGCGCCCCCCCTGGACAAGAAACCATAAAGAACGTTTTATTTACTTTAGAGTGATTTATTTTATTATAAAAGTTTAATTAGAGATTTTGTAATTTGAATAAAAACGCCCAAAGAAACCCATTTATTTTTTATAAACCCAGAAATTAAGTTATTTCGATGGTACAGCGCAAACAGGGCGCAAACAATTCCGCGGCCCTGGTTGTCATGACAACGCATCTATASCTCAGCTCTACGCTTCTGCTAGCCAATCAAAAAATTYAAATGTTCCTCACGTGCTCACCACTATATCAAGACTTGGCCGCTAAGATTCTGCGGCCACGCTTAGGCGAMGGGTATRAAAGTGAGATAGGCGCATTGGAAACACGAGAGTATCGGCGAGGGGGTTCTTTGGATTTAAGGGGAGATAAAAACCAATTAGCTCTGCGTATTTTAAAAGAAGCGCCGAGTAATTAGTGATTTTATTAATTTGGGTTTTTTTGAGTTAAAATGACATTTACGCTTGCACAAAAAGAATAGCGTCTTATTAGTTGGATTTCGTGATTTTTGACCGATTTGACAAAGCACATGCAGTTTTCATTATAGTTTTAATTTATGTTTATTGTGAATTGACAATGAGTGGAAGTGCAAATAGTGTAAGTGTTTTAATAAAAACAGATTTTAACAGACTTCCTCTAGAAGACAAAATAAAAATTAAGGCACTCAGAGGTCACGACGAAAATGAGGAATCGGGAAATCGCGGAATTTTTAGGGAATTAATCGATTTTACTGCAATATTGCATTATGCAAGTCATTGACAATTTTGAAAAAAAAGTGTTGGAGAAATTTATATCTATGAAGGACCGAAGAGCAGAATTTAATTTTAAGAAATATCTTTTTTTGTGTTATTAATACATATTTTATTTCAAGTAAGTTTTTTTATTGTTACATTATTTTTAAATTGACGTCAAAGTTATCTGCAAAAGTTTGATTATGACCGCACCATCTTCTTGAAAGTTATTAATCTGATATTGACATCTCACTGGACGTATTAAAAATTAGGGTTTGTTTACAACACACTCATAGTCACTTCCAACTATGACGCCAAATTTTAATAAAAACTCGTTATATACCATCATTTTAATTGCGACCCCCCTGTCTAAAAGTCACGAGCCGCCACTGGTTGCCATTTAAAAAAAAATTTTTTTTTCAAAAGTCGAAAACTACTCGTAAAAGAAATTCCGAAAAATGTTATTCTTCATAAATGGTCACATTTTAATTGTACTTTACGCTACACTAATTATTTTTTTGTAAAGTGGTTAGTTTACGAAAAAAAATGCTTGGTTCCATACATTTTATTCACCTGGTATGTGACTTATTAAAATATTTTTTGGCCTCCTGACATGTAAATGTCAAATTAACACCTATTGAAAGACTGTATTTACAGTCGCCTGGGTATTTTACGCACGAACGTGTGTAAAGTGACAGTTTTACCGCATGGCCAAAATTATCTTCATAGACATTTATAAAAAAAAACTGTTTGTAAGATGAAAACATTTTTAATAAAACTCTCTACACACAACCTTTCAATCTTAGAACTCCTTTTTCTTTACACCACTTTATAAACACATTGTACTGGGCTTCATACCTTGCTCGCGATTTTTCGGGCAATAGCTCGGTTGTAACATTTTCTGCAGCACTTCTGATTTCTGGTGGGGTACACATGGGGCTATTATCGCTCGACATTTTGAAGCATAAAATCACCAACGATAACAAAATTTTGTGTCTTATGAGAGTTTGAGACGTTTTTGCGTCTTTTTTAATTGTTTGACATTAGAGTGCATAGCCACCGTGATATTTATTGTCAAACTTATTTATTTCTATTAATTCTGAATTTTGTAATTTTGGATTTTTGTTTAAACGTCGGCCAAAAAGCTTAATACAAATCTTGTGCGTTAACCATTTTACAGTGCTCAATTATTAAAGCACTCCGCTGCGCGTCATGCTTCAAATTCATTTCGCACTGAGTTTTTACTAAATACAAATGAGTTTAGAACAAATTAAAAAAAAAATAATGCATTGGGAAATAACAAATAACAAGTATATTCTTCCCAAATGGAAAAATTCCACTAGTGTAGAATATGCCATTTTAATCTAAACTAGTTCCAGAATATACTTTTTCTACGACCAAAATTTAGAAACAATTTGAACAAATTTATGTGACCATTACCGAATTCGTAATGACCATTCACACTAGTGTGAGAAAATTTATGTGGAATATTCTCGCGCAGTGTTAAAGAATATGATTTTTCCGTAAATAAAAATCAACCAAGAAGATTATTATTCCATGATAGTTGAAGAAAAAGTTTTTTATTAACACTACCAATATGAAAAGTGTAACCTTAATCTGCTGTGCCTAAACTTTTAAATCTCGTTCATATTTAGCCTAGTCATGTTTGGTAACTTTCATGTTATTAGGTTGGTGTGAAATGTCAAACAAAAAACAAACGAAACGTAGAAGTAGAAAGAAAGAAAAAAGTGACTTGATACCCAAACAAACATCGTAAAAGTGTTTTTTCCTAAAAACCTGAAATAATTTGCTTCTTCACTGGAGGAGGCATGTCTGAAAGAGTAATCCTTAATAAAAATCAAGCACAAATCGACGGAATATTAGACGGTTCTCAGAAGCTGGTACAAATTGAGGTTATGTTCAATGCATTAAATTGAGTTTAATTTGATTTAGTTACAAATATTAACAACAGAAAGTCGTCCATCTAGTGAATTCAACGAGTTTATAACTCCTCTCCCAAACATGGTGATAGGAAGCGATGGGCGCTTTGCCTATACAAACCATCTACTCAACCCTTATGAAAGAGAACATTGGTGGATACCAATGGATCATTGCTATGCCAGACCGTGGAATTGGCGCCCTGAAAGTACATTTTTGCGCCCCACGAAGACGCTTTTTATGCCGAAAGTACCGTCAAGCAGAAAAAAGACAACAAACCCCTTGGCGCCTATACAGGAATGTGATGATGTTGTAGACGTTGTTACAGATAGTGAAGAACCTACACCAATTTATGATAAAGTGAAAGCTAAACATTTAATGGAAGAATGTGAGAAACATGCAGCAATGGCAAGAGTTGATGAGGGTAATGACGACTGGGAAGAAAGCGTTTCAAGGTTAGTTAGGTGAATTTCAATGAGCAGAAAGAATAAAATTACAATTATGTTATTTGTAGGCTTAACTGGACCACCACACAAAATAGATTATTCAACGGAGTTGTCAGTATTTTAAATGCTGATCACTTAGCACGTCTAGCACATTCAAATTCACATAATGAAGCTATAGCCAGGAGAGTTACAATTGATAAATCTGTAGAAAGAATGCGACGATTAATGGCCACAGTTTCATGGGATCCTAAATATACACAGTGGTTGCATCAAATTTTAATTGACCATCTTAATACCTCATACCTGGCTGCATATCTTGATATACTTCAAGTAAGACAAAACCAAACAAATAATTCATTTAACTACATTATTTCCCATTAGACTCTTAGGTCCAAGTTACCAACATTCGTTGATAAAATGATGGGTGCCGCAAATTCTAGTAAATTAAGTATTTTAAGTTACGAAACCCTCTTTCCCCTATTGAAACGACCTTGGGATCCTGTTGCCTTGAGCTTAATGCAGGATAAACCAAAAAAATTACCCGGAAATCCTGTCATTGTGGTAGTACCATCTACACCTATTTCGTCAAAAAGAATGTTAAAGTGGATCAGTTTGTTGTCTAATTTGGCCACCGTGATTACAGTGCCTGCAAATTACGGAGGTAACTTCCATATTAAATAAATTGCCTTAATTATCTAAGAAATAAATCGCTGTTCTTGTTCTAAACTAAAATTTTCTTGAATTTACTTCCTTGAAGTATGAAAAATATTACATTTCTAGGCGGACTGCACAAGACGACTATGATGAATTGTGTGGATCAAATGTTTGTTATAACTAGAAACAAAATCCAGGACATCCGGCTGGATTATCCAGGAAGAAGTATCGTTTTGGCCGGTTTTGGGTTTGGAGCAACTCTTGCATTGCAATTAGCTCAAGTCGAGCAAGTTTTATGTGTCATAAGTATTGGTTTTTCACTTTTAACGGCTGATGGTAAAAGAGGCGAACCCGATGATAATTT
Organism: Tribolium madens; assembly: GCF_015345945.1. Classification (NCBI taxonomy): domain Eukaryota; kingdom Metazoa; phylum Arthropoda; class Insecta; order Coleoptera; family Tenebrionidae; genus Tribolium; species Tribolium madens. The sequence continues at coordinate 683,666 of NW_025401006.1, forward strand.
ATTAGAATTACAATGTCCTGTTCTTTTTGTAATTGGACAATGTTCAAACACTTCCTTGTAAGTATTTTTAAAAGAAATAAATTATTCTAATAAAGAACAAAACGTAGGCAAGAAGATATGGAAGATTTAAGGGAAAGAATGAGGGTGGAAACCGGGTTAATTGTGGTTGGGAATGCCGACGACAATTTACGTGTGAGTAAGAAGAAGAGAAAATCTGAGGGTATAACTCAGAGCATTGTTGACCGATGTGTTGCTGTAAGTAATTTTCGTCTTAAAAAATATTTTAATCAACCATTCGTTAGGATGAAATTGGGGAATTTATAAGTGGAGTAATTTTGTCTCCATACCCTCCACAACTTAGACAGTCTCCCACTAATCTAACTACAGAGGGGCTTGTGTCCAAAAAATTAAAATCGGAAAGGAAGAGGTATAATTCTAATACAAGTTCCATTGACAGTGAGCCTCCATCTCCAACTCCAAGGATAAGTAGACCAGGTCAAAACAATTCTCACTGTAAGTCGACTTTTAATGTTTTTGGTGGAGGTGCTGTAAACGTAACCAAAGTAATAAATAAGGTGGTGGTCATAGTAGAGTTGTGTTCCAAAAACATTGAAAGTTATAAAAATTCCAACTAGAAATATATTCATGTTGGTTTTTTTTGACAGTGGGACGTCCACCTGGGTCGAAGTCCAAAGCAAAAATGGAAGCTAAATGGGCAGCGCAAGGTACCACCCCATCTTCTCCTAGTAATAGCCCTCCTCACTTATCCAACACACCTGACACATCTTCCAATGACAGTATCCTTACAGACAAATTATCTCTTAACAATCCCGATTCATTCCCCGCCGTCAAAAAACTTAAAACTTTAAAACCAACAGTCGTATCACCGGAAAAAGCTACAATTAATCAACACACTTCTTTAGCAATATCAAACCAAAATACTGGTTAGTACTTTTTGTTCCACTATGCCTGTTGAAATAACTCTTTTAAATTGGAATTTCTTCAACAGCAAAAGCCATGGGACTGCAAAATAGATCATTGTCCGGTTTGTTACAAGGCGACGTTTCATCGTTAATGCAATCGAAGTCAAATTCGTCGGGGATCAGAGGTATAAGATTGAATGCAAGACAGTGTTAATAATGTTTTGCAGTTTTAGAAAATGTGAAAATAACGGGCGGTTTAAATCCGAAATTTTTCTCAAATAACGGTAAGATGATAGATATGTCCAAAGTATCAGTGATTAATCCAAAATCAAATAATGTGAATTCGTTAGTTTTGTTACCTGATGGTAAAATTAAGAGTTTTGCACCTAATATTAAAATACCAGGTGAGGAAAATACTTTTTTAGTGATTATTTTTAATTTTTTCGTTTAAGGAGGAAGATACATTACTTCAAAACGGCAATTGTTGGGTAATAGGCCACCAAAGTCTGTAAAAAAGGTGTCATACATTTCACAACCAATGCAAACCAACCTATCTCCTCCGACAAATCTAACAAGTCAAGACATCATGAATCTGCCTATAATATTCGCAGACGATAACCAAATTCTAGACAACACTCTCACTCAAACAGTACCGTCATCACCAAACTCAAAAATACTTTCTGCCAACTCTGGTAGCAAGTTTATGCTCATAAATAACAAACCAAGCAATTTTATCATATCTCCAAATCCTAAATCAACCAATGTTACACAACCCGCGAAAGTTACACCAAAGTACACGAAAATCATCCTTTCATCAAAAAGAACAACCGAACAAACACCTACGACCTCAAGCGTCGTGAAAAAAATAACAAACTTGCCATCGGAAATATCGGTTAGAAAAGTAAATCCAAGTGAAACATCAACAGCTAGCCAAAGTGAAGAATTGGATCTAGAAAATGAAATTGTGGCTAGTACTTTGTTCAAAAGGAAAGTTGAAGATACTGATGCTGAAGGTTTGGAGATTGTTAGTAATAAACCAGAAGAAGCACAAATGTCCACTGAAGGAGAATCCCTCAAAAGAACAGCGAATGAAGCGAACATTGATAATGAAGATGAAAGCACGCCTAGTAAAGTTTCAAAAGTAGAAACCGCTTGAATTATTTAAAAACCAAATATGTATAATTTAGTTTGTTACATGTTAAATAGGTTTATTTATTAAAAAATCAAATTTTGATATCTAGTAGTTTCATTCATAATAAAGCTTCACCATCCATGGAATTAAAAAAATTGTATAGTTTTTTGCTCAGTTCAGTCCCAATTCTACGTGTTATTGAAAAGGGACCTGCAGCTCTTCTTATTGGAAGATCTTGAAGCAATAATTCAGCGTCTTCTTTTGACTGACATTCGTCATAGGCCTAGAAGTAAAAGTGAATGTTTTAACAAAATATTTTTCCATTCTTTACCTTCATTAATGCTGAAACATTGGGATATCGTGATGAAATTGCTTCTGCTGTCTCTAAACTTGCAAGAGGAAAAGTAGTCAAAGCTTGATTCCACAATCTTCTCAATCCATTACCATCTTTATCAACGTTGACACAATCTCGATTATCACCAGCCACAAACCATTCGGTTTGGTAACTATCCTGTTTTTGCTGTCTGAAATGTAAACTTATTACTTGTGTAAATGAAATGTTTACAATATTACTTGTAAGGAATTTCAGCAATAGCTTTAGTAAACTGAGCCACCATTTGTCCCAGCTCGGGACCAGATTCAATCATACGATGAGAGCAGGAACAAAATAACTCGAGTTCCGTCAGAGCAAATGCTATCTGGTCTTTGCCAACTGTAGGAAAATCTCTAAACAATTCTATGTTTGATGTTTTTCGTAGTTTTTCATTTGTTACTTGTGTTCGCATTTCGTTGTATTTACGATTCTTTTGGTATTTGTGATAGCTTTGTAAGTCACATATTACCAATGTTATTATTTTATTTGCAAGTACCGACTTTATAGATGTAATATGAGCACATAACGTATTGTTATTCACATGCTCTATAAATTCCCTACAGTTCATTATTATTATGAGGTGATTTGTGTCTTCTTCTGTTGAAGACAAAATCAACTTAAAGGAGACTTTTTACAAATTTCACAGGAAAGTTTGGAAAACTATACATACCTTGCCGTGATCATTTATTAAATGTGACTGCTTTTGGCGAATCCAAGTTATTGTACGTGGAAAAATTTGCGTTTCGGTTTTATACTTTATATCTTTTACTTGTAGAGCACTTATCAGATCATTCCCATAATGTTCGTTTATAATATTATAATCAATTATTGCGACAACGAACTAAAGAATGAAAAACTTGTTTTTCTTTTAAAGATTTTAAGGGGACGAATAAAAAGAGAATATTTCTCATTTTCTTACCTTTATGCACTCTGTAGGTTTAGTATTTTTCTTTGAAGCTGCTAGTGCCCCCTTTAAGGCTTTTTCTAGTTCCTTTTCTCGTTTCTTGCTTTCTTTATTAATTACAGGCTCGACATTTTCTAAAAAATGGTTTGAAACATTCCCACATTCTCAAATGCCAAATTACCATTATTTTCAAATGGTTTTTTATATTTTTCCGATAAAAGTTGGAGCATTTCTCTATCGTTTTCATACTGAGTTTTTTGAATTGATTCTTTCGAAGAGCCTTCGTTTCCACACACATTTTCATTCGCTTCTAGGATTATTGTATCATCTGAATCACTGGAAACTTCAACCACATCACCCATTGTACTTTAAAATTATCTCTAGTACTTAAACACAGAACATAAGTTTCAAACACAAAACGTTTCAAACAAGTTTAACACACAACACAGAAATAAGGGTTATGTGGTCATGTTTTGATCATATAGAACCACAGAACAGAGATAGAACAGTGGTTCTCAACTTTTTTTTTGTTGCGGCACACTTTTAACGATTTCAAAATTTGGCGGCACACAAAGAAAAAGATCAGTTTAAAAGTTGTTTATTTACCTATAATACACTGTGTAAAATAGTTTATGATAATAATTTTGAATGTAAAATAAAATAATACACTGGCGGACACGGAATTTTGGACATCACATTTATGTCAGTTCAAAAAATGTCAATGCAAGCCACGCTTTATTGTCATTATGATTGACGTTTGGATTTAAAACTTGAAAGTTCAATTAGTTGAAATTTATTTTCGGCGTCGATTTTCCGAAACAATAATGCCAGCAATACGTCTTTTTATATAAGTTCAATAAACAATTTTGATTTGTTGTCATTTTTTCTCTAGCTCTAGCGTGAAACGTCAAGTAAAATAACAAGTCGAAAGGTAAAACAGCAAAATAGGCTAATTTAGTTATTATAATCATCACCTTTTTGATCATGCCATTTATCTTTAGACTTGTCATTTTGCTTGACATTTTACAGACATACGTTTTCGGATTCAAGAATGACTCAATTACAAATTATCTTGATCGCTCGATACATTAAACAGTGGCGATCTTTTTTTCGTTTTTATGTTGGTCAATACTGAAAATCCGAATTCACACAAATAAGGTGTAGAAAATTGTAATAATATTTTTAAAGTTTTTTTGGCAGTCATGAGATAATCGCATCTAAAGTTCATCTAAAGGAAGGAAGGAAAGTTCTTCCTTGACTGTGCCATGCTTCCCACGCTCAACCAACAAGAATTCTTCGCTTGAAGAAGATACAATAAAAGTATCGAAATGTCACGACGAATTTAATGGTTTTTATTTCCCTTTGTTCTGTAAACTATCTTCTACGAAATCAGGTTATCATATTTCAAGGACAAGAAACACAAAATGGACAATTAATTACTTATTCGTCCATAATATCCCTTGTACCGGATTTATAACGTAAATAACTATTATCGCCTTACAGCTCCACCTGTAAAATATTGGCGCAGCCATTAAAATGTTGCTACGGGTTTAATACCGTAAATAGCCATTATTTATTCTTCGACACTGACAAAATTTACGGTTTTTCTCTCGTGTAAGCGTCGTCTGCGTTGATTGACAGTAATAAAAGTCTAGGCAATGCCAAAAAATGGCAGTTGGGGGAGCGACGAGTCCGCTTTCCATTGGAATCTGTATATTTTGGTTTGAAACCTTGATAAATTTTTGTATACAAAAATTTACTTTTGTGTTTTATGGGTTGTATAATAATAAATGCGTAATTGTTTACTTTTGAATTTTTTCTAAGAACTGGACGAAAAACATCAAAAATTAAAACATTTTATACGCAAATATAATTTTTTTTTATTTAAAAAAATAAACATATTTTCTCAACGTCTTTTAAATTATTGCTTTTAGCAGTTATTCTGTTTTTAATTATATTTTCAAGCCTGGATCCCATTGAGAATTTCCCATATGTCTGTCTAAAATTCTTCTGGATGGAGCTTTTAAAAACAGACTTCTCGCAAATTCATAACTTTTTGAAGAAATATACCTCCATGCAATACAATGACGTATTGTAACTTCAGACCATCTTGGGTTTTTTAGGGAATAATTATAAATTTGATCAAGTAAAAACACAGCCCTTAATTCATCTAACTCAGTTTTCACTACACAATGTTGACCTTTACTGTAAATGTCATTTTTTTCCTGCATTTTCTTTAGTTTTTCAAGTTTATTTTCATATAGCTTATTCAACTTTTGAAATCTTACATTTGCTTCCTGTAACTTTTTTTCTAAATTAGGAATTTTATCTAGTAAGACAAATTTTTTTGCTGAACTTATTGCATCTGAAACATTTTTTAAATCAAAATTATGAGTGTCACCTACTTTTAAATCGCTTTGTTGATCAAATCGAAATGGACTTGAAATTATATAATTTTTGTCAAATGACTGGAGATTGGAGACACGGTGCAGACGTTTCTAACGGCTTACCTTCTGAATTAATGGAAGTGGTAGAGATTACCTGAAAACGAGTAATTCTTTTATAATTCAAGAGCAAGGATGGAACTGCATTTGGTAACATTTTTTTGTTTTTATAATAGCTCGTTATTTCAAAGTGTTTTCCAAAAATCACGGTATATTGCTGATAGTACCAAATTATTCTCTTAAGCCATTCGTTTTTTTTTTTGATTTCTACTTTTTGGAAATTGATGTAAAACAATATCCTCTTTCTCCCCTTGCCCACAGTTTGGAATACAGCAAGTTCGGATACTTGTCATTTTAAAAATTATAATGTAATCTCTGAATGATATTGATATTACGCTTCTTAAGCTGAAAAAATGAATTAGTTGTGTGACAGATCAATATTTTATTAAATGTGTCAACAACTGTAACATTTAATTTCTTGCAAATTTTCAAATTTCACAAATTACAGTTTCCTTTGGAGCGTGCCGCGCGCGTCATCTACCGGAATTTACCATTTTGACAGGGGATTTCTAATTTGCTGACCAAAAAATTAAATAGGTTGTAATTATTTATATAAAAAGTAAAATTCAAACATTTTACGTAAACTAATTAAACTTTTGTAGCCGCATTTGCTGCCACTAAAATTCAACCCCTCACCCTTTCGAAAAGGGTAGTTTACTCTTACAAAATTTTAGTTTTTCAACAATTTTAAGCGCTAAATATTTTTTTTAATTG
>NW_025401006.1:690315-692846 GCF_015345945.1 Tribolium madens
CCCAATATTTCAAAACATACTATGGTGACAGATAGGGAAGCTGCCATTGTGTCTGCAATCGAAGAAATACTTCCAAACTGTGCTTATTTTTTTTGTTGGAATCATATTCAAAGAGACGTTACCTTTTGGATTAGAAAGAGTGGAGGTTCCGAAGACGACGAAAAGGTTTTAACTAACCAAATATGGGATTTGTTAGATTCTAATTCTGAAAAAGAATTGATGGTCAAGTATGAAGATATGAAATTTCATTGGTCTCGTAATTTCTTAAAATATGTGGAAAAAAATCTTCTTTTATGTATCAAACGTAGTTCTAAATATCGATTAATTGATAATATGACGTACCAACCTGGTAGCGGAATAACTATCAATTCGGCCGAAAGTTTTAACGCTGTTTTGAAAAGACTTGTGGACAAAAAAGAAGTAAAATTACAAGTATTGGCACTTGTACTGTATCAATTGGATTTGTTTTACCAAAAAGAAATTWTAAGAGGTTTTYGTAACATTGGCAATTATTCACTAAAAATGTCAAATTTTAACATGAAACAAGATCCGCAGGAAGTTGTATATCCGACAAGTCATTTACCTTTAGATAAACTTCCCTATATTTTTTTGAATAAAGATTTTACCATGACTAAACCTTTATCAGATGAGGAAATGCCATTTACCAATTACGCATTGGCAAAAATGTTGATGTTGCAAGGGCGTGTAAAGCTTTTTGCAGAGGATCAAGTTTTTATCATTTCTGGTGAAAAGAAAAAAGAAATGGTAAAATTATATCCCGTAGAAAGTTGCACATGTCCTGCTCGTCAAAAATGTCATCACATTACAGCAACAAAATTATCTATAGGCATAGACGACCAAAAACATAAAAATGTTCAATTATCAAAGTTAATAAATCGAAAACGAGGTTACCGTAGCGGAAGGAAAAAACCGCAAAAAATTACAGTTGTTGAGTCAGCTGAAGATTCCAAAGTCGAAAAAAATGGAAATTTTAATGTTACGGTAATGATACCAACTGTTGTTGGGAAAAACAAGTGGTTAAGAAAAGGTTTTTCGTCCCCTTTGCTACTTCTACGCCAAAAAAGAATGTAACTCAACAACCAACCTCTAGTTTTTCACAATATTCTTTGGATGGTCTTGAAAATTGTCAAACCACATCAAACCAAATCAAACAGTTTTCACCACCTGGTAATAAGGATTCTTATTCAAAAAATGATTCTGATCTAGAATCTGATATATACAATACATATTCGGAAAATTTTAAGAAAAACAAAGCATTTAATATTTTTGGGAGAACAATTTATCCAAACCATCTAAATTCATTAGTGCCGAAATCAGCGGAAAATGTGAGAGATTATTATCTTATTGATAGTATTTTGGAAGTCTATTTGCCAATACTATGTTTTGAATATAAACAACAGCTACAAACTGTTACAGTGTTTCCGGTAGACACTTACCTATGTAACGAACTGTGCACGTTCCAAGATGGAATGGCAATATTTTTGTCCTATGGAATTCCCGATTTTGACGTTGTTGCAATTCCTGTTATTTTATATGAACATTTTACCATTTTCCTCATTTTCCAAAARCAAAAAGTCATTTTGTATTTAGATAGTTTAAGAGGTCAAGTTCCAATTTCTTTATTACAAAAWTTTTTTAAGTTATATCATGGCTACAGTGTTATGAGAAACACRAATTTCAATGTGCAAGATTGGAAAGTGTTTGCACCAAAGGATACACCTCGTCAAACGAACAGCTACGATTGTGGCATTTACTGTTGTGCCTTTTTTGAAACCCTTGTACGAAAAGACTGCAAATTTTTGGATTTTATTTTAAATGATACTTACTCGTACCGAAAAAATAYTATGCACTCGATAAAAAAACATATGGAATGTTTAGATGTGCATCCACCTAAGCGAAAAGCTTATAATAAAAAAAAGTTAGCAATGATCACTGAATCAGATATTTCGATTAAAGACATTGTATTTGACACCCCGCAGAATTATCAAAGCCTRGGAGCTTTTTTGGAAACTGCTATAGATTTATGTATGTAAACTTATTTTACTTTTTGTATTTATTTTAATTACAARTTTTAATAACAAAAATTTTATTTTTATTTATTTGTTTATTTATTTGTATTAGTAAACGGCGAACCAAAAAAACTTATGTATGTTAGTTACTTCTAATAGCGAAACGCAGCGTGATCCAAAATTCACTCCCTACAGAAAATAAATGGATGTCGTCGATAAGAAGCATATAAGAAACATACAAAAAATTGTATTTTCATAGTATAGTATAGTAAGAAATATTAGATTGGTTAACTGTTGATTTAAAAAAAACAACTTAGTTATTTAAGATTCTTGAAAATTCCTTTTTGTTTATTTGAAGACTCCTTTTTGGTTGTCAATTTTTTAAGGCGCAAATTCTGGAATACTAAAAATCGTTGAAAAACTAAAATTTTGTAAGAGTAAACTACCCTTTCCGAGGGGGTGAGAAGTTTAGTGGTGGTGGCAGCAAGTGCGGCCATCAGT
>NW_025401006.1:694831-707659 GCF_015345945.1 Tribolium madens
CCTTAAGCTATGTGTAAAATATTGTTAATTAAAAAAAATATTTAGCGCTTAAAATCGTTGAAAAACTACAATTTTGTAAGAGTAAACTACCCTTCCCGAGAGGGTGAGAAGTTCAGTGGTGGTGGCAGCAAGTGCGGCCATCAGTCCTTAAGCTATGTGTAAAATATTGTCAATTAAAAAAAATATTTAGCGCTTAAAATTGTTGAAAAACTAAAATTTTGTAAGAGTAAACTACCCTTTTCGAAAGGGTGAGGGGTTGAACTTTAGTGGCAGCAAATGCGGCTACCAAAGTTTAATAAGATTACGTAGAATGTCTGAGTTTTATTCTCTATATTAAAAATTACAACCTGTTCAATTATTTGGTCAGCAAAATAGGCAGACCCATTTTGACAAGTTCACGATTTTGGCCTATCGCCCAGACTTTTATTATTGTCAATCAACGCAGACGACAGTGTAAGGAAGTTTTGACAACTGTTTGGCATTTCTCAATACGAAACGTCAGATTATTTTTAACAGGTTTAAAGCAAGCCTTCTAATTCGAAGAATAAAATGTTGTACTCAACTCGTTTGAGTGTAAATCGGACGCTTTATTCCATCTCGTGGATGATAAACCACTCGGTGAAATAATCCGTCCGATTTACACTCAAACTCGTCGAATAAATAGGTAACTATTACATAGACGCAACTATGGGCGCCAGCAAAAATTTGTTTTATAGTAAAACTATGATTTTATAATTATACTCGTAAGTTATTTCAGATAATATAAAATTTAAAGGTGCCCATACCGTTTTTGAAGCTAGGGAAAACCATTGTTAAATACGAGTAAAGTTCCTTCCTTACTCATAACTCAAAAACGAATTAATATTTTGGATGCGGTTTTCACTACATGATAGGTAAAGCGTATTATGAAAATTATAAAAATGATAAGTATTAGAAGCTGAATTTGTTACATAAAATCACAGAAAATAATTGTTTAGCGTAATTTTTATTCTGTACGATTGGTCTGCTAGTTGCTAGCTATAGTTGCTAACAATTCAAAATAGACGGAACATTCATCTTCTTACACTTTATGAATTATAATTACCTTTTGTTAAATTACATTTTGTTAAATTAACTTTAATTTTAAATCAAAAAGTGACATTAGATTATGGTTTTATATTTTTATAAAAAGTCTGCTAGAAATGGATGAATTTTATTAGATCATTACAAACAAAAATGTAATGATGTGTCGTTTACTCGTATTTTTGGAGTTGTAGAACCATTTCACGTCTATAGTTAATAATATGCATACGAGTAAGGCGAAGTATAAGCATATCCTGTAAAAAACATATTTAAAATAATAATAATAATATTTAATTGTGTGACATATAGGCTGTGTCAGAACTCGCGCCCAGAGAAAAAAATATGTAGTAAGATAAGATACCAGAGACATGGAAAAAATGTTTTTTTTTAAATCTGTCGAAGAATTTTGACATTAATTTTTTGACATTTGACATTTTGCTAATAAAAGCCATAAATAACATTAAAAACAGAGTTACAATTTAGGATACAGTTTCCTCGTTTCCCCTTATAATAACCTATAGCAAAAAAATGGAAAATTATTTTTCCAACAGAAATAAATAGTCAAAGTGCAAAATCTAAACTCTCATAACTTCGAAATTTTTTATAGATAGAATTATAGATAGAACATTTTTTACATGTTCCTGGTATCTTACCTTACATGACATTTTTCTCTGAGGCGCGAGTTCTGGCATACCTGTATACGTCGTACCACAGCCATCGCCACTGCTGCCACTTTTCACAAAGTTTTTTTTTGTATGAAAGAGTAAATGTTCTTCACTCAAAATTTGTCAGTAGGGTTCAGTTGTAACACAGATTCTTCTTTTCGATAGAAATCAAATGTTTCTGACCTATTTTACCTCAAAAAACGCAATTGCGACGTTGCAACTTGCCAGGGTAGCGATGGCTATGGCACAGGTAGTAATTATCATACCATAAGAATATAATGGAGCTGTATAGTAGCTACTCGAATAATATGATGGTACGTATCCATATGAAGGGTATACCCATTGCGGCTTTGGGACAGGAACAGCAATGCAAATTGTTGTCAAAGTAATAAGAAGAAGTAAGATCTGAAAAAAAAAAAATGTGAGCACCAAAACATTAATTAAACTTCACGATCAATCTACATATTTCTATACACACAAATTTTATACATTTTTTTGGGAGTAATCTGATTTATATTTTTATTAAAATACAACTTACATTACGAAGACACTTCATTATTATTAACAAAGTAAACTAAGTGACTATATGGCAGTGAAAGAAGAGTCAAACTGACTTCGTCAACTTATGCCATTTTTATTTATATAGATAGCTATCATTCATATTGTTTCTATTGGAGGTGTGTAGGTATGTATCAACAAACACTTTATGGATTTTCAGTCATAAAGCAATTTCGGTATGTAAAGCACATTCTGTGATGTAATCTGTTTACAATTGAAATGTTCTTTATTGTATCCTGATAGATTCATCACATTAACACTTAATGACAGTTTTACACGTCTTTATAAGTGCCTGTGTGCGATTAAATCGGACCTAATAATACTTTGGTTACCTTGAAATTTACTATTAACTTAGCATATGAATGACTGAGTTAAGCTGTGGTGATATATGATCACGTCCTTGTATCTAAAACAATGCTTCCTCCCTAAAAAAGGGTTGTTCAGTTTGGGTTTTCCCGCAACTAAACCACTTTGGGAAGACTATTAAAATTAAATGAACAATGCTGTTTTTACACTAGTGTTTCTTTTACAAGCATTATTATTAATAAAAAAACGACGATCTTTGTAAATATGAGGAGCACAATCAGAAACAATTCAACATATCTCATTTCTTTCTGTCAGGTACAGAGGCGGACACGAAATTTCGGACATCAAATTTATGTCAGTTAAAAAAATGTAACGTTTTATTGTCATTATGATTGACGTTTGGAACTAAAATTTGAAAGTTTTAGTTGAGTTATTTTTGGCGTCGATTTTCCGAAACAGTAATTCCAGCAATGCATGTTTTTATGTAAGTTCAATAAATTATTTTGATTTGTTGTAATTTTTTCTCTAGCTATCAGAATAAAAATTACAAAAACCGGAAGTGCGGTTGGTTGCATAAGGCCCGTTTTACATTTTTATGACAGTCGAATGACAAATCGTCCAAAATTCCGTGTCCGCCAGTGTATTGACTGCATCAGACCATAAGTTAAAGATGATAATATGCCCAAAATAATTCATTCTCAGTTAGCTTTTAATTCTGGCCTGATTCAAAATAAATCACCTTAATATAAATATGAGCCAGATCATTTCTAGAAAATGACAATTACAAACTCTATTATTAGAACAGTTTTAACTAGTAAGAATATAACTACTTATTAGTAGGCTAGACATTTATCTTATTTCTAAAATTGAAAAACATGCATTCATAATTGACATTGCAGTTCCAAACACACATAACATCCAGAAGACTTATCAAACAAGAATTTTCTAGATAGCTACATGATCTTTACCAGTCAAATTAAAAACATGTGGAACATGAAAAAAGTTAAAATAACACCAATAATCATTTTGGAGTGGCACCAAACAATTTAAAAGTAAATCTTGAACTTTTAAAATTAAATTCAAACTTAATTATTAGGATTCAAAAAGCAGTCCTTTTAAAAAATTGTAATATTGTTAAAAATTTACGAAATTCATTTTCCTGTTACCAAATGTCAGATTTTACGTCTAATTTTGACGTGATGTATACTTGGTTCAATTTTTATAAGACTCGCCTCAGACGATCGTTTCGAGTACCTTTTTTTGTCCTTAGTCGTAAAAATTCATACAATCGACCAATTTTATTTTTGAGGCAGCAAAGGGTAAAAAAAAACACCTTGTTAAACTGGTCAGTTCGTCTGGAAGTCTGGTTGGCTTTTCATTCACTTGGGCGTGTTATTTTTTTAAATTTTGGCAAAACGTCTTCATACCTACACGTAGTTCCTGCTGGGTGATAAAAATTTAATATGTTTTATACATTAAATTGTTAGCTGAAGAGGACATTTTTTTTAAATTTTTATTTTTTTATTCGAACTAGTACGTTTTTTATGTAAATGTTTTTGAAACCAACCCTGCATATCCAGTTAGCCAGCGGCGGTTGCAATATGAAGTAACGGGTTTGTATTTAAATAACGAATTGGTCGTATGTACAGAATGGGGCAAAACTGTCTCCCTATTTTAATGCTTAATAAAACAAATATTATTGGAAATACAAATACAGGATGGTCCCGATATAACCTGTCAAAAAATTCTGGGTAATTAGAAAGGTTCAACATGTCCGGAAAACCTCTTTTTGTTAGGTCAAAAATAATGGGGATAAATTAACCACTGTCCATACACATTCGACGCTACTGATCACAGAAGTCAATGGATCACAGTCATAGTCAGGAATTAATTGTTAGTGCTTGTAAGAATGCGAATATCTAAGCAACCATACTTAAATCATTTGTAACCGATATTTTTGACAAATCTGACAAATTGAATTAAATTAATAACATTTGTTGAAAACGCTGTACGCTTTGTGCATTAAACATCAGGTAATGTAAGTTTGTAGGTACAAACAGCTAATTTTGTAGGCTAAGATAAATGAGAAATGAAAAAAATAATGTGGTGTTTGTCAAAAGTATTATAAATAAGTGTGCACAAAATTGTGGAAAAATTGTGTAACAAGAGGATCGTTTTAGTTGTGTTTACACCCAAAATAATAATGTATTGAATAAATTATTTACATTTTACATACTTTTAAACTTTAACTAAGAATAATAACAATTTTTAAAAGTAAGCTGCATTGAAAACATTAAGCGTAAACTAAATTAGAAAAAATATTTTATAATAAATGTTCAATGTGCCTCCCGTTAGCATTAATACACATTTGGAATCTGGTTCGCAGCGTCTGCTATGCGTTGCCAAAGTTGGTCTTCTGTATTTATTTCCACTTCGTACACCAAATTTTTCATGTGGCCCCAAAACCAAAAATCTAAAGGAGTTAAATTTGGGGATCGGGGAGGCCATCGTAGCAAGGCTTGCACACGTTGGATATGATATGGATATAATAATTGTTCTCGTAAAGTTCGCATTACAACGTGTCGAGAGACACCAACTAGTGAAGCGAGTTGTCGAGTACTGACACCAGGATTTTCTTCTACGATATCTAGAATGGCTTCCTCGGCATCAATCGGGACGGTGACGACCACGATCGTGCATTTGGGGTACCACAGAACCAGTCTCGCATAAACGTAGATGCAGTTCTACAAAAGTAGAACGGGACGGAAGGGCCCTTTCAGGAAAACGCTCGCGGTATAATCGCCTAGCCTTTCTTGCATTACCATGTACTTCGCCGTAAATGAAATGCATACTACAACTTCATCACTTTGATTCACAAATTTAAAATTAAACTTCACCAAACTTGACAAATGTCGTACGTTTCGTTGGATACGGATTTTAAAGAAAATGCATTTATTGTTGCAAAGCAACCAGAATTATCTTTTTAATCCCTATTAACTCATTAGCACACAGCAAAATTTGGCCTAATTTTCAATTATTTTTATCTCGAAAACGAAAAGACTTTTATTAGAATTTTTTTTGTGTGTGACTTCTACTCATAGTCACCTATTACTGGATTTTCTTTGGCAGGTTATATCGCGACCACCCTGTATTTTATTTTCGTGATTTAAGAGTTTAACTAAAACAGTTTCATTTTATTTGGTTTTAAATATAATATCTTCCAAGTGCTGTCCACCATTAGTGCTGCACTGCAGGGGCGGACTGGCAAATTTTTATATGGAGTGCTAAAAGTTGAAATGAGGGCCCAATATACAATACTATAAAGATATGTATAAAAACTACTTGTCACTTAATGTAGTATTTTTTTTATGAAAGAGTTTGTTTACTCTATTGAGATTGTGACGTCAGTTAAAATCGTGATGGTTTAATAACCGAAAAAAAAATCTAAAAAGTTTTTAGATGAACGTCATCAGAGGCTGCTTGTAATTTTAATTTTTGTTTTTCTTTTCGTTTCTGTGCACCAAATTTATACTTATATTTCGATTTTTCCATTTATTTATGCCCACTAATAATACCTAATAAAAAAAAATAAAAAATTAAAATTAAATTCATTTAAGTAAAAACGATATTTTATATCGGTTGACTAAAAAAATGTGTGGCATAATTTTAATTACAAACACCCCTCTACAATTGAGAATAGATAGTACAGTATTTATTGACCCAACTCAAAAAATAGAAAAATTACAACTTTCCAAAAGTCGTTATGAAAAAATGATTTTCTGGAAATATTTTTGTTACCGTTTATCCGATTATTATTAAATTTTGCATAGACAAAAAGACACTCTTTGATTTGGTGTAAACGGAACTCTTGTAGAAGCTATACATTTTCGGTAGCAATGGGTCCTTCCAGTGTTGGGATCATAACTTTTTTTCGGCTTATTAATTTCTGTTTTTGATACAGCCCAAACATTTTTTTTATAAGAAGGGTAGTTTCATATCGCCAAAATGTACCGTTCTCGAGTTATGTGAGTTTAAAGTAAATTCTACACCGCGCTACAAAATCAGAATTTATAAATTTTGGGCGTACCTTGGAAAGAATCCACTACAAATCACATCGCTGTCAATGCTGTCATATTTAATGTAAACTTCATTAAATCCAAAGGAACATTTGTTTTTCTGCAAACGTCACAAAAGTGACCACTTTTATGACTAAATGACACAGGTAAAAGTTTTACTTTTCAGACATGGAGTAAAAACACTGTTTTTACACCTAGGCGTTTTTACTTTTACTTGACACTTACTTTGACATTTATCACTGTTGTCTCTTTCTTGTCTCTTTCGCTTTTTCAGCATTTTCTGGAGAGGTACAAGGTAGATTATCAGCATTCGACATATTGCACTATAAACTACACCAGTTATTCACCAGTTAAATCAATTAACACTTTCGAAATTTCAACACAAATTCCGAAACTGACGCGTGACGTTTGTTATGATTTTATTGCAAAGCGTCCTGATTATTGAGGTGATTTACTTGATTATTGGTGTGTTGCTCTTTTCGTTCCATCTGAATCGTTTGCAGATAAAATAGTATATGTTATTTGGAGTAAAAGTGAGTTTATGTGGCTCAGCTGAATCCATTTGCCTCACTCCGTTCGGCAAAATGAACGTTCAGCTTCGCCACATAAACAATCACTTTTACTCCTAATAACATAATCTACTATTATTTCTTGATGATTATAAAAGCTGTAATTTTTCTATTGCTTGATGAGTTGGATTACTGTGTTATCTACGCTCATTTGTAGAGGAGTATTCGTGATTAAAATTAGTACACAAATTTTTGAATCACTTGTATAAATCTGCGCGGACGGAATTTTTCTTACATGCGTGTAAGACCTTATAAACATTGAGCTAAAATAATTGAAATTATAGAAATTATACTTTTATTTGTTTTGATGGCAATTTTTTAATTCCTTCAAACTAAACACACTTATATAGCTTCTGCGAAAATCACGGTTCAGCACTTCTTGGATTAGCTCTATGCATTGTGGAAAGTTTATTTACAAATTTAAAATAATTGATATTATTTCAATGAGCTCTTGACATAATAAGCCTACCATAATTGGGGGCCCGTAAGACCCGAGGGCCCGGGGTGCTGTGGCACCCCGGCACCCCTGGCCAGTCCGCCCCTGCTGCACTGTCTCAAGCGATTTCTGAAGTTTCGCATTACAGTCAAATCCGGCGAGCGCGCGGGCCATGGAATGTCGCCAATGTTATCCAAGTCATCCGAGTGCACGATATTACAATGAGAGGAAGTAACACTTGTTTTTTAATATATTGTCTTCTATTTCGGTGTCACAATAAACATTTTGTGCAACTGAAAATAGTTGCATAAAATGCAATTTTCTGACACCGAAATAGAAAAAGATATTTATTGCTCACTTCTTCTCACTTTTCAAAACAGATGTTACCAAGAATGGATATGGGATGTAAGTAGGTATAGATAGCAATAAACATCTTAAACCAAGGAAACCCTAATTTACATCCTAAGCTACATTGTTGTAAGATTTATAATTTTAGTCAATATTTATTACTTCAGTTGGTTGACTATAATAGTTAGAAAAAGCCCCGTTTGCCAAAACCAGGCACCGCAGTTTGCAGTTGTACGCTTTTCTTTTGAATACACAAATGTAGTTAAAAATAAATTTCTAAGTTACGTAGGTATTGGAAAAAAAGTTTTATGTACAGGGTGTTTTATAAAAACACAAAAAAAGAAAAATGTCAAGTATAATAAGATACCAGGAACATGAAAAAAAAGTTAAAAAAATTCCATCTATAAAAAATTCGAACTTATGAGAGTTTAAATTTTGCATTTTAACTCTATTTATATTCGTTGGAAAAATAATTTTACATGTTCTTTTGCTACAGACTGTTAGAAGAGGAAACAAAGAAGCTGTGTCCTCAATTGTAATTATGATTAACGTTATTTGTAGCTTTTGTTGACAAAGTTTTTGTACCTTTACTGAATAATTATGAAAAAACATACCTATACAAGATCATCGGGAACAATAGACATAAAAAATTTAAAATTAAAAAAAATAAATGTGTTAAACATTTTTTTATGTTCTTGATGGTATCTTATCTTACTTGTCATTTTTCTTTTTTTTGTGTTTTTATAAAACACCCTTTAAACACCACTCGGACTGTCGTTCTCGTGTACAAACTATTTTGCCTATGGATGAAAGTAGAGTATAAAATGTTACTTCTGAATCAGGACATTTGGCGTCTTAAAAAACAAGGCAGAATCCTACAAATTGAGCTGTTTGCCTAAAAGCAAACAACCGAAAAAGGCTTAAAACCTCTAAAAAAGCATTAATTTTTATGTACCCCAAAAATTCCCAAACATCTGTAGACCACCAAAAATTGGGCACACGAAAAAACAGGGTAGAATCCTACAATTTTTTTCCCAAAAGTAAACAACCGAAAAAGATCTAATAAACTTATAAATGCCTTGCTTTTAGGCACCCCAAAATGGCTTTTTGTTTCTGGACCAGGGCATTTGGCGTCTTCAAAAAACAAGGCAAAACCCTAAAAATTTAGCTGTTCTTACAAAAGTAAACAACCCTAAAAATTTAGCTGTTCTTACAAAAGTAAACAACCGATCTAAAATCCTTAAAAAAGCACCAATACAAAAGTACCAAATATCTGTAGACCACCAAAAATTGGATACATGATAAAACCGTTAAAAATCACCCAAAATCATGCAAAATTATCTCAAGAGCACTTGAGTTGTTTTTAAACATTCCAAATGGCTTTTCGTTTCTGGACCAAGCCATTCGGCGCATGTAAAAAAGAGGAAAAACAACACCAAATCAAAGAGGTATATTTGGCGTCTTACAAAACAAGGCAGAATCCTAAAAATTTATGTTTTACCAAAAGTTAGCAATCGAAAAAGACATAGACCTGTCCTTAATGTGTATTAACACCAGCCGACTAATGCTTCTCAAACCTTTATTGCAAATAATATATAAAAACCAATTAAAAAGTATATACAGCTTCTAGCAATACCTAATGTCTGGTAGATAGTGAGATAATGTGTACTATGTCTAAAATAGTGAGAATAATAATAACCTGATATAAACAAAATAGAAAAAGTCATTACATTTAAAAAAAAATACTTAAGCGTACCGTTTCTCTGTCAAAAAAAAAAACAGAACACATAGGAAAAGTTTAGGCATGATAAAAAGTAGTTAAATCTAAAAAACATGTTCAAATCAATTATGCCACAGAACTCAAGCCTCAATTCTGAAGCAATTTACTTAGTGATTAGCAGCGAAAACTTTCCAATTTTAGAAAATTTGAATTTTCCAGAATGAAATAAACACTGTTCTGGAAAGTTTCCATTCAACTAAAAACTAAACTATTAAAACATTATAATGAAGTATAAAATAAATTACAATAATTGAATAATAAATGTTACCTTTTGGCGACCTGTATATGGCTGCTGAAGAATAGTGTCAAAATTAAAGTTTTGGAAATTTTGATTGGAAAGTTTGCGGCAACTTTTAAAAATCGTGGATTTACCCAGCAGTACAACTTACTGACACGTTAAAGGTATGAAGAATAAGGTAATAAAATGGTGAATTTTGTAGCCTCATATCTAAAAAAGTCTTAGCTTTAAGAATGTTTTTAACATTTTTTCTTTACTCTTTGAATATCCATTAAGACCGTACCACTGTTTTAGTGTCAGAGTTTTCAAGCAATTTTTACAGGTCATGCGTTAACCGGCAACATTTCATTTAAGAAATAAAAAAAAATATGACAGTGGTTAAACTTTATGTTCTAACTTTCTTCATTTTGTTTATATGTATTTACTAAGGTATCATTGGTGACAATTTCAACAAAATTCGGCAATCCTTTCTAAGCGTTTTTTTGAAAGCAGTATATAAAAAATTACATTTGATTATTTATATGTATTTAAGTGTAGGTATAACTTTTTCGTCTGTTTTTATATTAGTTTCGCATCTTGAAATCTTAAAACTTTGTATAATTAGTCATCCTTATTGACACAGTTCTTAATAATTATGAACAATGTTGGAAATTAATTTCAAAACAAAAATAAAGTTTAATTATGTTTATTAGACAAAGGTATCGTACAATTTATTTTTTATTTTCATATCATCAGTAATTTAGGTGACAAACTAAACATAAAAGAACAATAATTTTGCAAACCATTAGTATCAAATTAGTATATATTTACAAAGAATCAATAAATGGAGCCTTAAACTCAAATATATCTAAAATTTTAGAATTTGAACAAGTTCCATGTGTCACAATGAAGCTCTGTGAGAAATATTTAACAATGTAAAAGGGTATTAAAACCGTTATAGGTAAGTGGATTTTAGTATAAGTTTTTTGATCCACTTGATAATTTACTTCCACTAAAATATTGCATAACAATGATTTTTGAACAATTTTACTAATAGCATCTACATAGGCTACAATATTATCTTCGACAAAAACACAGTAACTGGCGTTCGTCTGGTGTAAATCAAACAATTTATGTTCATTGTCTCTTGTGCAAATAATTCCTTTCGTACATGCTGGTATGTGCTCCCAAGCTGATGTTGATGTGGTGATGCAGATGCTGCTGTGGCCATTCATCATTTTTTTAATAATTTCTGTGTGAGCTAGCCTATTTTATTCTCATAATTTTGCAAACGACGGTCAATGTCTTCCTCTCCTTTCAGCAAACCTTCAAACCATATCAGTCCAAGGTGCTTGGCCAGTGTTTCACAGTAAGATATATTCCCAACTAATATCAAGATTTCCACTTGACATTTCACAGTATTGTCAAAGTGACAGTTGTTTTCATGTCCTCCCAGGTCAAACTCCCCCGCTTTTTGACATGTTTTTCTCTTTCTCTTACGAGTAAGGGATGCATTGGAACTATAATCATCATCTTCTAGTAGATCATCTGAGCTTGATGAATCGCTTATTGAACCTAGCTGTGTTGTATACATAATGTGTTGCTTTCCAATACTCTTATTTTCTATTTCTTCATAAGCAATTGCAGTAACTTTTGTTTTCTTGTTACAATTAGCTTCAAGTACAAGTTCTGTGAATAATAAAATGGTGTTAGATTCGTACACTTGTATTC
Organism: Tribolium madens; assembly: GCF_015345945.1. Classification (NCBI taxonomy): domain Eukaryota; kingdom Metazoa; phylum Arthropoda; class Insecta; order Coleoptera; family Tenebrionidae; genus Tribolium; species Tribolium madens. Next base: position 706,580 of record NW_025401006.1, read on the forward strand.
CTCTGTGATTATTTCAGATTTACTTATCAGTATGCTCATCAGATCAAGAGGATCTCTTTCCATTGTTATTATTATTTTATCAACGTACGAAATAAATTCTTTTATTAACTTAACACATATTACTGATAAATTTGTACTATTAGAAAGTAGAAGGTAAATCCTTCGGCGTATATCATCCTCTTTATAGAAATATTTTTTATTCTTTGTACATTCATCATGGAAAATGGCTCGAACGTCAAATCCATGAATATCCTAGAAACAAGCAAAAATTAAAAACTACACTCAATTGCTTTTTTATAGAATGTTGTACACAAAATTGCATTTATTTACGCATACACAGATTTAAGCTACAAGCCCTTCTACTTTTACCTAGACTTAACAGCTTTTTAAAGTTAATGCTATGCTATTTACCAAACAGTTTTAATTGTATAATGTGCTATGTCTGTGTTAAAAAAATCATTATTCAAATCATTACTCATTCTATGTAACAGTTATAAGGTAATACTCACTGTACTTAATGAGTCCTCTCCTTCCATATTCGATGTCCCATAACAGCAAACCAAAACCTTTATTAAAAATATTGAAATTTTAATGTCTACTTATGAATTTAATTTGAAGTTAATGTTTTTTTTGCTTTCTTTCTTAATCCTCTAAAAAAAATAATCATCATCACTCAATTTAGATACATATATTATAATTAAACAATATTTGCCTGTTGACAGTTACGATCACCAGAGGGCAGCTTAAGCCTATGGCTTTCTCCAATTTGCATAACAGGCTTTGTCTCTAAGCTGCAAAGTTAAGACTTCTTTTGTAATTATGTTCTTATGCACCACCAACTGACCTTGAGATTGAAAACATCTCTAAAATTATATATTTTACATTCTTTAGTAACATTGGATTCCTTCTTTCGAAAAAACTGGATTTAGTAGCTTTAACTAATTTATTTATGTGTTTTCTGTTTCTTCTACTAAAGAACATATTTTTTTTTACTTAAATTTATTATCATTTTTATGTAGCCTGTTTACTGATTATTATTTTTTAACGCTCTTCCTTTTATGTATTCGTTTAGTGGAGAAT
>NW_025401006.1:707669-714633 GCF_015345945.1 Tribolium madens
AGTTATTTTATAGAATTTTTAATTGTTAAAACATTGTTTCTTACTTTAAAGAATTTAAAATTTTGTTTTGCAAAAACTTTTAAATCAAAAATTACAAAAGAATAATTTTACAAGAAATCTACGTCTACATATCAAGATGTATGGTTCTTTGCCATAATAAATTAAAAACAAGTACGTGTATTCTATCGAGCAGTCTCCTTCTATCAGTAGTTGACTTATCAAGAGTATATTATAATTTAATCAAATAAAATTTTTGCAATAAATAAAAATACGAGACAATTATGAAGGAAAACAAAATTGTAGCTGAATATTATACATCATTAAAGACAAGACAACCATCTGAACTCCAACAATTTAAAAACAGTTACAAATCTTTTAGTCTTGATAAAAAACTAAATATACCAAGAAATATCAATGAAGTAACGCAAATGAGAAATCGTAATTTTGCAATTGAAAATCTCAATTCTACCGTAAATAAAAAACTAACGAAGACAGATTTTTGCAAATCTAAAAGTATTTCCAACAATTCCCTCAATGTGGGACTAAATTCAATTGGAATTAAGATTGCATGTAAAACGAGAACAAATAGGAACAATCCGGAACAAAAGAGAACAAATCGGAACAATCGGGAACAAAAAAGAGAAAAAATAAAATAAAAAACTATTCGATAATGTAGAACATAAAGCAGGTAGTCGTAAAAATAAATTTAGATGAAGAAGCAGGTGAATTAATTAGTAAATCTTTAGAAACTTTTCAGTCATAAATGGACAAACTAGTTTCATACATTCCCAACGATGAGAAAGAAAAATGGAAAAAAGATTTAAAACCTATTATTACTGAAATAAACAGATTAGAAGATGGAGCAAAAATAGTTGGTTTCAAACAAGAAGTTGTGGATAAATATATTGCAAGAAAAACAGCTAATTTATTCCTTGAACAATTAATTATGACTGACTGTGAACTAGAGTCCGCTAATATTTTGTTATAAAAATCATATGAACATTTTAATTCTAAACAAATAGAGACTTGTCATTTATTAGAAAATTTATTTATCAAAAACTTGAAGATTAGGAAAGCGAATTTTAAGGAAATCTAGTTTTGCCAGGGTTAATACGTTATTTTCATACATTTTAAATTGATTATACATATTTTTAAATACTAATCGTTCAAAGTCATTATTTGGTTTGCTTCTCATATTGTTCAACTTTTTTTGAAACATTTGCCGTGTTTCTTGGTCATCGTTATGTAAGCGATTCATTTAATTTATTACATTTTTTTTCATAAGATATAGTGCGTGCTAAAACACACTGTCCCTGTTTAGGTAAAACTGTGAGAATTCAAAAATACGTGTTGTATATGGAGGTAATAATTTTAATGATTATTTAATTAATTGTAGAAAGAAAAAAAATTCTCACAAAAGATATCTAGTGCAATATGAGACCTAAGTATTATAAAAAGTCTACATAAAATGAAAGAAAAGCTAAATATCAACGTAGGTTCAAGGGAAATGACAGCAATTATTCTAGAATTTAATAATAATAATAATATAGAGAAAGCTATTAGAAATAATTATATGCTGAAGACAAACAAAATATGAAAAAAACAGCAATATTTATAAATGAATCAGGATTATATCCTTTAATTTTATCATCCAAGAAAGAAGAAGCAAAAAAATTTACATCAGAGGTATTTCCCACAATAAGAAAACATGGCAAATATAAAAGAATTGAATAACGATAATATGAAACTGAGAGATTTACTATAGGTAAATGGGATCGGTATATAACGCGTAGTACATATAATTATTTTGAAGTAGCTATAACTCAAGAAGACAAATATTGTCACCCAATAATAAAAAATAAATTAAATTATTGACATAGATAATACTGTTACTTTAAGTTTATAATCAAGACGTACTTTTCATATTAGATAATGATCAACCTTTGTTTAACGGTAAAGATTTAGCAGAAATATTGGGTTATGAAAAATCAACAAATGCTATAAAAGCTAGTTAGAATGTTAAAACTCGCGAGTGGACTGTGTCCACGAATTTATGGGATTTATAGATGAAATAATGCGTGGGTTAGAGAGAGATAAAAGATGCGATTTTAAGAATTTTTTAAAAGATAACGAAATTACATATGAAGAAATAGATAAAAATGAAAAAGGAAATTCCGACAAAGTCCTCATGAGCGAAGCGAATTTATATGAATATATACAAAATGATTAAAAATTTTAAAGAACTAATAATGATGTTGAATAACAATAAGGCAAAAAAAGTTAGGAAATATTATTTCAAATTAGAAGAGTTGGTAGATAAATAGGAAAATTACGTTAACGAATATAATCTTTTAAAGCAATATAAAATTAATCCTAATCCATTAAACCTATTTGATTTTATAAATAAAAATAACTAGTCCTACAAAATTAATAAGAGTACGTGGTTTACCAATACCGATGGTTTCCGTTATTTAAAAGAAAAATATAATAATAACAAATGATCATTTATGCTTTATACAATATGGAATTTATACAATATAGTCATCCCCCACTGAATTTACGCGATATTAAGAAGGATTTAAAGAAAATTTTAGAAAACTCATGATAAGATTAAAAATGAATTATCATATAATAAAAAATTAATAACAAAATAGATATTATAAATGTTTCGCCAAATAATTTAAATAAAACAATGTGAATTTTATTGAGTGTTCGTAATTTTAAATCCCTAATAATGACATTACTATAGAGAATACTATATTACTTTGGAAGAAATATTTTATTCATATTTGTAATACACTAAAGACTTTTATTTGAATATAGAAAAATCACTCGATTAAGATAATCAGATAAAGCAAATTGAAACGATAATCTGAAATTAAGAGAGATGGTTAAAAATATTATCAAGTTAACCAAAGACCATATAATAATATAATAGTTTTATAGCAAAGATTTACAGCATTTTTCAAACAATGTAAATATTTACCTTTAGAATTATATGAAATCAGAGTAGCATTCCCCCGCATTTGGTACTTCAAATTTTAATTTATTTAGAAACAGCAAATAGGAAAAGAAACCTCTTGTCTACCTACATACCTTCAAGCAATAAACAGTATTTTGTTATGAAGACAATAAGTACTACTTTTGTAAACTTCATCATATCAGTAGCAACCCCTAACGGATTAAAAACATACAGGGTGCGCCAGAACTCGCGCCCCAGAGAAAAATGTCAAATGCCGGAGGCAATAGGTCGCCAAAAAGTGGAGCCGAAGAAGTAATTTTTGCTTGCATAAGAAAGTTATTAGACCCTTAAATCCACCAATTCCAGAAGGGCACCTCAAGGTGTGACTGAAAAATTATATCCGTTGCTAGGTTACGAAAATAATACCAATTTGACCAGAATTTAAAAAAATAGCTGGTCTACTGTAATTTTGCGTTTGACATTTATCGTGATGTGGGTGACATAACTTGCTAGTTTCCGGTATTTTTCTCGCTGAAGAGGTTGTACACAAGTAAAATGAGACAGAATCGTTAATTATTATCAACAATTATCAAAAATTATTGAAACATTCTGGAAATTCCTGATGAACCGCGACTTCTCTAAAACTTCTTCACAGGTATTGTTCCTTCTCAACTTTTTCTTCGATCTGATACAGATTAACAAACCGATAAATGAATTTTAGAGCTTGAAAACTAGTGTATTATCCTTCTGAAACAAAGAAGCAAGTGAGAGTGAGAGACCAGAAAAACATGAAGTAGGTACGCAAGTTTCCTTATTTACTTTAATGCAAAATTAACAGGAAAATGTACTTTTTATAAGAAATTGTGCTTAAATAAAACAGGTTACTGATTTTAATATCAAAATAGTAGTTTTACTCTGGTATTTAGGCATTTTTGCCCAGTAGAAATTCTAACCTCAAAATTTCAACAACAATTTATTGTTGTTTTCTTCCACTCACATGAGCTTACTATAACCCCTTGGCTGTTTTTTCATTAAAAAATCCAGAAGAGTGTTGCGATGTTTGCATTTAGTACGAAAAGTTAGTATTTTTGCTAATGTTTTAATTCCGAGGGCATTTCAGCAACGCTTTTCGGTGAATTTGTGGGCTGGTCTTCTGGGGAATCATGTGGTCTGTCAATAATATCAACTAATTTCAACATAACGTGACTCCCTTTCTAAAAAGTACATTATTCTGTTAATTTTGCATTAAAGTAAATAAATAAACTTGCGTACTTCTTCATGTTTTTCTGGTCTCTCACTCTCACTCTCTTCTTTGTTTCATACGGATATTGCACAAGTTTTCAAGCTCTAAAATTCATTTATCGGTTTGTTAATCTGTATCAGATCGAAGAAAAAGTTGAGAAAGAACAATACCTGTGAAGAAGTTTTAGAGAAGTYGSKKYWYMWSRRGWWTYTCSARWRTKTYWMAATAATTTTTGATAATTGTTGATAATAATTAACGATTCTGTCTCATTATACTCGTGTACAACCTYTTCRGCGAGAAAAATACYGGAAAYTAGCAARTTATGTCACCCACATCACRATAAATGTCAAACGCAAAATTACAGTAGACCAGCTATTTTTTTAAATTCTGGCCAAATTGGTATTATTTTCGTAACCTAGCAACCGATATAATTTTTCAATCACGCCTTGAGGTGCCCTTCTGGGATTGGTGGATTTAAGAGTCGAATAACTTTCTTATGCATGCAAAAATTACTTCTTCGGCTGCACTTTTTGGCAACCTATTGCCGCCGGCATTTGACATTTTTCTCTGGGGCGCGAGTTCTGGCGCACCCTGTATAGCAGGTATCCAGTAGGAAAAAAGGGCTTCAAGTTATTCCTAACATTTCTGCATAATAATTAGACTTAATTTTTGTTGAAAAATAGAATTACCTGGTGTAAATACATCGTCTTATTAAATTTATTCATCTTTTACATCAATTCTTAAAATGACCTAATTTTACAGCTTGTACTTTTAGTTGTTTCCTTTTAGATGCGAAACATCCCTCGTAAGGTCATAATAAATCAGATAAAACCGGTGATGGGGGTCTGCTTACGATAAGCTCAGTTTGTTGTGAAAAAGAACTAGGGTTGAGAGAGACAAGACGATTTTCACACTACGAAAGTTAATAATATTTTCTACAAGAGATTTTACAGTTATTAATTATCCGAATGATTTAATTTTTTTTTCTTAAGGTCTTTGGTATATGTAGGAAGGACATTGTTAATTTCCATATAAATACTATAATTTTATTATAAAAAATAAGTTAAAAAATATATAAAAAATAAGAATTTAAATTAGCTACATAACAATATCCCTAGAAATATCTAAAATGGTTTCATCAAAAAAATAAAAACAAAAAAATTCCTTATAATAGCCGAGAAAAACCTTTTCGAAAAATGCATTGAAATTCCCTATCTTGGCAAACGATAAGTTAAGCCTTAACCCTAATTTACATCCTAAGCTACATTGTTGTAAGATTTATAATTTTAGTCAACATTTATTACTTCAGTTGGTTGACTATAATATCGTAGTTAGAAAAAGCCCCGTTTACTTTAACGAAAAATTGCCAAAACCAGGCACAGCAGTTTGCAGTTGTACGCTTTTCTTTTGAATACACAAATGTAGATAAAAATAAATTTCTAAGTTACGTAGGTATTGGAAAAAAAGATTTGTGTGCAGGGTGTTTTATAAAAACACAAAAAAAAGAAAAATGTCAAGTAAAATAAGATACCAGGAACATGAAAAAAATGTTAAAAAAAATCCATCTATAAAAAATTCGAACTTATGAGAGTTTAAATTTTGCATTTTAACTCTATTTATCTTCGTTCGAAAAATAATTTTACATGTTCTTTTGCTACAGACTGTTAGAAGAGGAAACAAAGAAGCTGTGTCCTCAATTGTAACTATGATTAACGTTATTTGTAACCTTAAACTATACCCATTTCCTCTGCGATATTTAAAAACCTTTACAAAAACTTAAATTCAGAAAATTGCCTAACCTGTGCCTAATTTTAGGTTACAACTTCCTAGTAATAATTATTCTAGTTATTAATTACTACCATGTTTTGGACGTGAAAGCAATGTTTTATTAAGACATTGAAAAACGATAACAATGTACCACGTGCGCGGGTCAGGGATTCAGCTATTTGATTTACTTTAATTTTAGACACAACCGTTGAAAATGAACAGAATGTCAAAGGAATTATATTTTACTTGCAACATTTAATAAATATCAAGATATTTTACTTACCTCGTAAAAACCAGGGATCAGAGAGAGAGAAAGATTGGAAACTTCGAAATTTTAGAGCACGGAAATGGCTAGAAGCTGTAGATCAGAAAGATTTACTAGAAGTAAATTATACCAAACAAAATTTTCGGGTTTGCAGTGATAATTTTGCTCAAGAGCAGTTGGAAAGAAAATGGCTAAGATTTCTATTAATACTATACCAAATATTCTATACCAAACATAAGTTATATAAAAAATGTGTAAGATTTTTCACATACTGCGAAAGAGTACTTTCCATACTTATTGATTTCAGAACCAGGAGAGGAAACAAATGTTGAGAAGGCCATTGAAATTGATAATATTAATTCTGATACTAATTTCCCACTTATAATTTAAAATTATAAGTTGTAATTGAGATGATTAAAAACATAGAACACATTATTCATATTGTCAATTTATGTAATGAAGATTCGACGAATTTGTTCTTTGGGCTAGCAGATTCGAAAATAGAATTAAAGTTTCAAGTAACAATCAAATATTGAAAAAAAAATTGTTCATTAATATTAAATAAGTTTGTTTGGACTAAAATGTGTTTTTGAATTTGGCGCGTTTTTATTGATTCAACTGATACTGTGCCTCTGGTGAGTCAGGTGTTCATTAGATTTGAATTAGGGGTCGTTTTTTTACATAGGAGGCTTATGGCCGTTTCCGATCTTTTTCTCTCTGATCTGTG
>NW_025401006.1:715328-861412 GCF_015345945.1 Tribolium madens
ATCGCTAAGTATTTCAAATAAAGTATCTTTTTCTCTACAAACAAAACATTTCTTGCCGATCTTTGAACTTTTTAAAAGAATGATTGAAAATTTGACAAAAATTGTCAAATTTGAAATATCTATAGTCTTTAAGTTATCAAGTAGATGACGCTTGTTACCGGACGATTTTTTGAGGTTAGTAGAATTCAACGCATTCATATAAAATCGACAGTATGTTACGGCCGTATGGAGCGCAGCGGAAGACAGATGAAGTTGGCCATGTTAATACACATCTTTGTCTATAAACTGGCCCAATTTAAACATCATTATTTACCAAATATAAAAAAAGTGTAACGATTTAATATCACAAAATAAAAAAAATCTATTTTAGTAAGTACCTAGTTGTGTTACAAAAACAAATTATATAAAAAAAAAATTTACGTTCGCATCGTTACTTAGGTGTAATAATATTTTTTTGACAATGTATGTACATGTGCTGTATTTTGGATGTCCGAATAGGGAATCTCCGAAACTAAGAGGTTTAGCCAAAAACGAGTGATACATTCTGGGGCTCATTTTTTGAGAAAATAATATTGGTTAAAACCGCATCTTTTGTTTTCGACTTATAGACAAAAATTGACATTTCAGCGAAATCTAAAAAAATTCATATCTTTGTTATTATAGAAGACACAGATTTGAAATAAAGACTTTATGAGGCACTTTTTTACGTAGAATTTAATAATGTAGTTAACAATTTTTTTCAGTTGTTTGTTTAGCCCTAATAAAATAAATTTGTATTTTTTTAAATGGAAAACATAGATGGCTATGTCATTTTTAAAAAGCTTGTTTTTTTCTTATTTAAAAAATATATATTTGTAACAGATTATTATGATACATATTAGCAAAAAATTATCTTTGATTTTTGTTCGCAGTTGGTTATGAAAAAATGTTGCATCTTCAACTAAAAGGATTTAAACTATATTATTCAACAAGTGTGACTAATGGAAGAGTTTTTTAAGCACTAAGTAATAAAAAAATGCAAAATAATTCGTAAATCAACTTATTGGCGACTAATAACATTTCTTTGTTTTTAAACAAGCTAACATTACCATTGTAACTTCTAGTGATACATAGTGTTGTAAAAAAAGCCGTTTTAATTCTTCAATAAAATATATTTTATATATGACACATTAGAACATTAGTAGAACATTATCCTGCCTCCATTATACCATCAAAAAATGTTTTTTCTAATTGTGTTGACTGTTGATATATTTGTTTTTCCTATTTTTGGATTTTTTAAAAATATGTAATAATTTTGTTCTGAGGCATATTTGTTCAATACTTCTAACGTATCGTATTTTTTAAATTTTTATAATTTTATCTATTTTTTCATCTATACAATTCACAAAAGTCTTATTGATTATTATTTACACATTTGGAGTGAAGGAGTTTTTCCATGGCCAACTATTATCAAACAAAATATGTATTTCATTTTTTAAGTATAATTATAAAAAAATATTCTCTTACAAATATATATTTTTTAGATCAGAAAAAAATAAGCTTTTCAAAATTGCCATAGCCGCCTATGATTTCTATTTAAAAAAATACAAGTTTATGTTATTACGGCTAAACCAATAACTAAAAAAAATTGTTAATTACATTATTAAATTTCTCGTTAAAAAGTGCCTGTATACTGTTTTTGTTTCAAATCTGTATCTTCTATAATAACAAAGATATGTATTTTTTTAGATTTCGCTAAAATGTCAATTTTTGTCTATAAGTCGAAAACAAAAGACGATAGCGAGATGCGGTTTTAAGCAATGTTATTTTCTCAAAAAATGAGCCCCAGAATGTATCACTCGTTTTTGGCTAAACCTCTTAGTTTCGGAGATTCCCTATTCGGACATCCAAAATGCAGCACCCTGTACATAAAATCGTAATATTTAGGATATGAATGAGGTTGCGATAATATTATGTCTAGTATTCAATTAAATATGCAAACTAAAAAATTAGCTAAAAATCATTAAGTTTGGTAAATCAGAATAAATAAGAACAATTTCTATAACAGAAAAAATTCCTTTTCATAGTAAATCCGTTTTTTTTTTAAACGAGTAGGACGATGTTTCAGCGTATTTTTGATCAACCTTCGCTGCGCTCCGGTACGGCCATTGCGCTTGTAGATTTTCCCATAAGGAAAAAAAATCCTGACCTTGAAAAAAAGTGGTGCACAAAAAAACTTTTGGGAAAACATATAAATTTTTAGGATTCTGCCTTGTTTTGTAAGGCGCCAAATATATCTCTTTGATTTGGTGTTGTTTTTCCTCTTTTTTACATGCGCCAAATAGCTTGGTCCAGAAACGAAAAGCCATTTGGAATGTCTAAAAACAACGGATTTTGTAAAGTTTTTTAGAGTGCTATCTCAATAATTTTGCATGATTTTGGGTGATTTTTAACGGGTTTATCATGTATCCAATTTTTGGTGGTCTACAGATATTTGGTACTTTTGGATTGGTGCTTTTTTAAGGATTTAAGAACAGCTAAATTTTTAGGGTTTTGCCTTGTTTTTTAAAGACGCCAAATGCGCTGGTCCAGAAATAAAAAGCCATTTTGGCAAGGCATTTTTAAGTTTATTAGATCTTTTTCGGTTGTTTACTTTTGGGAAAACAGCTAAATTTGTAAGATTCTACCCTGTTTTTTCGTGTGCCCAATTTTTGGTGGTCTACAGATATTTGGGTATTTTTGGGGTGCATAAAAATTAATGCTTTTTTAGAGGTTTTAAGCCTTTTTCGGTTGTTTGCTTTTGGGCAAACAGCTCAATTTGTAGGATTCTGCCTTGTTTTTTAAGATGCCATTTGTCCTGGTCCAGAAGTAACATTTTATACTCTACTGATAAAAAATGTATTTATTTAATTTTTCAATGAGGTTTTTCTCATAATTTAGTAGTAGCGCTCACTATGCTCACTAGGTACGGTGGAATATCTCTATTTTCAATCACTGTTTTTAACAAACTCGTTTGTAAATAATTACTTAGTTAATCACTTAGATAATCGCATTTTCTTGGAATTTTGCGTTTAAACATTAATTAATTTAGAGATTAATTTTGATTAAGTGGGCTAGTAAAATATGAGCTCTCACTTTAATTAACGCAGAGTGCGATACTTTGTCGTGTTGTAAGTTTTGTGAAGTTTGTTCTGTGCCACCTTCTCATCTAATATCTTCAGCATTGATCGTGCCAAGGAAGTGAAGATTTATCGCCGCGTCTTCTGGTAATGAGTTTGCAAATCGAAGTCGTCGGTATATTGCGCATCTGTCTGTGGGTGGGTGGCGTTCCGCGTGCTACCGGCGTCGCGACGCGAAGGCAAACGTATCGACCTGACGCATGCACTGCGTCAGTAGTGTGTCTTCGACTCTCGCAAGTTCTAGCAGCGGGATGCTGTGCTCTCAGCAGCATGGAGCTGCCTCGAATAGCTTCTCAAACTTCAATCTGTCCTCCCAGCATCCAACTGTTGACGGAGTACAGCAAACCTCGAACTCCCGTCAGCAAAATGTTGCTCAATTCTTCCAAACAGCCAGCTGAACCGCAATTTGCTGTACTTCCTTGTGCACCAGCTTATCAGCCTAGTCGCAAGCGCGAGGAAGCACGTGCTCTGCAAAATCTGAGGAAAAGACTGCAAGCTGTACGAGTTCTTCAAGCTAATAAACCGGAACCTATAGAAGCGTCTTGTGCCAATAATAATCTTAGCCAAGAGGATTTAGATAATAGAGCTTATCTTCTCCAAAAGGTATGAATCTCGACAATGGAGATAAATATTAAAATGTTACTACTCTGGCATGCAAGAAATAATAACTTATTCATGTTAGGAAATTTGACTTATACGTTGTCTTCATTCTTCTTAGAAAATTACATTCAAACTATTCCAGTTTCATCGTTCATGACTTGAATAGTAAACTTTTGACGCATTACATTGCAGACAGTCTCACTAAAACACTTCCATTTAAATTACTAAAGACCAAAACCATCATCTTTTTGGAAAAAAAAAATATGCAACAACTTTCCTTATCAAGAGAACTGAACTGAAAAGTTTTTGTTGCACTTTTGTGATTGGAATGAAAATATAAGTATAAAATAATGATACTAATTTTTTCAGTTAAATATTACTAAATTTTATTGCCATTTTCATAAAGAGCGAAAAAACATTCTACGATGTACTCGCACCTACACATACAGACTGCGCCAGAATTAGCTCCCCAGAGAAAAATGCCATGTAAGGTAAGATACCATGAACATGGTAAAAATGTTAAAAAAATTGTATCTATAAAAATTACGATTACTATTACTATTATTTCTGTTGAAAAAAATTTTCCAAGTTTTTTCGCTATAGGCTATTAGAAGAGGAAACAAGGAATCTATATCATGAATTGTAACTCTGTTTAATGTTATTTGTGGCTTTTATTGGCAAAATTTTTGTGGCTTTACTAAATAATTATAAAAAAACATATACAAGATCATCAGTATCATTAAATAGACATAAAAAATGTCAAATGGCAAAAAATAAATGTCAAAATTTTTTGACAGAGAATTTTTTAAATATTTTTGCCATGTTCCTGGTATTCTATCTTACTTGAAATTTTTCTCTGGGACGCGAGTTCTGGCGCACCCTGTATAACAGGTTTTCATACCAAAATGAACAAAACATTTTTTTATTTTTGAAAGTAATTAAATTTAATTAACTTATTGTTAGAATGTGTTGTCTTGTACAATGTGGAAGATGGACAAAAGTTGTGCAAGTCAAATTTCAAGGTATATTTCGTTACTAGTGAACTAACATTTATCGTTGCAGAACATGTCAATTAAAAAGAAATGGTTAAAAACCGAAAGTTTAAAAAAATCCTTCTATGTTTAACAACCATTCTTTCCAATTTCCAATAACAGATATGATGTCACTAGAGCTGAAGTTTTTCGATTTTTGGCAATTGAAAGAAATATCAAGTTATAATTTTCTAAGTTCAGTGTTAAGCATAAACAAAATTATCTAAATCATCATAATATTTTTTTTTCTAAGTAATTTAGTGACTTCAATTTTTAATCTTGGTCTTTCGTATCATATCAATCACACATAAGTTACCTAATTTTGCAAGATTGAAAATTTGTGTTTTTTTTACTTTTAAAGTCACGAGACGCATTTTTTTTTAATCTACGGTGCTTAATTTTTAATAGTCTCAAACTGTACCTAATACTATAAATTAAAAAGTACACAGGGTGTTTCAGAACTCGTGTCCCAGAGAAAATGATGATGTTGTTCCCGCTGGGGCATCGGTTACGCGTAGAAACACTTCTAATTAAATAAAATTGTTGAAATTTTTCACACTTACCAGGGCATTGATAAGGTACATACATTCCATAATTTTTTGGTAATTTTTCATTTTCAAACAAAACCAAAAAAATAAAAATAAGCATGTAAAATTGTTTTTCCAAAAAAAAAATAAAAAAGGTCAGAGTGCGAAATTTAAACCCCCATAATTTCACAATTATAAAATTAAACATATCAATGCCATATTATGTTCTTAGACTTAAAGAACTGGAAACAGTTGGAAGCAGTTGAGCACGTGTTATTGGATAAAAGAACTCAAAAATACTGGGTGCGCCCCAGAGAAAAATGCCAGGAACATGGAAAAATTATCTGTCAAAAAATCGTGACGTTTATTTTTTGACAGTTTGACATTTTTTATGTCTATTTAATAATACGGATGATCTTGTACCTACATGTTTTTTATAAGTATTTAATAAAGGTACAAAAATTTGGCCAATAAAAGCCATAAATAACATTAAACAGAGTTACAATTTAGGATACAGCTTCCTTGTTTCCTCTTCTCATAGCCTATAGCAATAAAATTTGAAAAATTATTTCTCCAACAGAAATAAAAATGTCAGAGTGCAAAAAATTAAACTCTCATAACTTAGATAGAATTTTTTAAACATTTTTTCCATGTTCCTGGTATCTTATCTTACATGGCGTTTTTCTCTAGGGCTCGAGCTCTGGCGCGGCCTGTAAGTATAATAAAAAAAATTCTTAAAGGCAGTTTTTTTATATTCCTAAAAATAGAAATTTATATTAATGTTTTGTTGTGAATTGCTAATTAAACTAAATGTAATAATGTTTATATCTAATCTAATGAAACATCGTACATTTTATCTACGGTATGCGCTAGAATAATATTTGAAAGTAAAGATATACAGGATGTTTTTATTGTTTTTGTTGATACAAATTGAAACAGGTGATAGAATATTCAATAAAAAAAAGCTTTTCATAAACATGTAGAAAAAATACTGTGGACCCCTTGAAAGGGGTGCATTTTTATGGGTTTTTCTCAATATTTCAGAAACACAGAAACCATTTCAGATGAAATTACAAAATTTGGTACAGTTGATAACCTTTATACGCCTAAACGAATTCAAAGGTCAAATGTCAATATTTTCAATCAGGGGTGGCCTAAACTATAGGGGTATAGGGTAAAAAGTACCTTAACTGTTTTGGATTTAGTTTCTTGCCACTTTCAGCAACAAAATCCTAAATTTCATAGTTTCTCACAAAAAAGAGGTCTTTTGCGTTTTTTGGAAAGAACTTATCGTTTTTGGGCAAAATCAATTTAAAATTTATGTTACAGATCAAAAACAGAATTAAACTTTAAAATTATTTTTTTATCCTATACCCTTTCGATTTTAGATATTTCATCTTTGGATTCGGTTTGGTGTATAAAAGTTATTAACTGTATCAAATTTTCTAATTTCTGAAATATCGGGAAAGCCCATTGAAAACCCTTTTTCAAGATTTGCAGCTCCTTTATAAAGTATTTTTCGACACATGTTTATAAGAAACTTTTGTCTTAAAATTGAATATTCTATCACCTGTTTAAATTTGTAACAATAAAAACGTGACCACCAGTAGATTTGTCATAAAGAATTAATTATTTATTTTCTCTATGCATAACTTTTTTTGTTACAGCAATTCTAAAATCAATGGGATGTAGTCAAAACGTTATTTTTTTACAAATTAAAATGAATTTACCAGTGTTATAAGTTATAACACTGCCTGTGTAGTTTTACATTCCAATATCTCACAACAAATTTGTGATTTAATTTCATTCCAGTCTTGATTTTATGATAGAAATTCCTGAATTTTTTAACACAATTACAAAATTTCGATATGAGTCATCAAGTCATCATCATTTTTCCCTCTGATGTAACCTTTTCCACTATCTTCAAAAATAAATTATTACTTAACGACCACAATCTTTTCGGTCATAAAACGTAACAAGGTGCACGGAAAAGATTATCGTGCTTTAAAGGGCGTTACTTAAACATCATAAAAGAGACTAATTTTGATAATAATGTGCTACCTTCATGCAAAATATCTGATTTATTAATTAAATCGACTCCAATTTAAGTAAGTTCTAATGATACAGCAACCCAATTCATTTATTTAGAATTACGCCAATTTACATAGCAAGATATGCAAATCAGTTGAATTGAACACGCTAGATCGCGATTAAATCAAATTCGTGACTGGAGATTTGTTATGCATTTAATGCAGTCATTTAAATTTAACTAACCCTCACTAACCTTTAAACGAGTGATTTGTTTTGATAAATTATTGCAAGGGTGAGAACCAGGATTTGGAATTTTAAACCAACACTTTTTAGAGGTGCAAACCTCAAGATAAATTATTTAAGAAGGCGAGAATTTGTATACATACATATGCATATTTTTATGTTTAAATTATGCACAACATTTTTGTTCACCGCGGATATAAAATGAAAATTTCACGAGCAACCCTCTATAAATTATGCATCCCTTCTACATCGAAATAAACTGTCTTAGTGCTACAAAAAGTTATTAATGATTTATTTGTAATAAACACGCTATTTTGACGATCCTTCCCTTCAAGGATTTGCTTTTTCAAGCAATTCATTTTTACAAAAAGGAAATTTCAGCTTCAATAACTTGCATTAATGTATTTACCCTTGTGCAAAGGCGAATTACCACTAATTGGGTGAGTATTCGATTCAATTGGTAATAATCTAGCGGTTAATCAGCAATTCGCACTTTGACTTTAATGTGTTGGGCGTTGATTACTATCTGAAAGCTTTAAAGCAGTGGAAAAACGAAGACTGCCGTAATCATGCAAATGCATTGCAATTTGTTTACTTAAATGTCAAGGCCAGTCAACGAGTTTTAGATGGTTCTGCAGATAATCTGTTATTGATGACTTTCAAGCGACGAGCTTCTGAAATATTTTTGAATAGATAAATTAACGCGTGTTTACTACGAATTTATCATTATTTGAATTGGAATCTTTTTACAGATTTTGACCCACAGACCTGTGAGTATGGTTTTGGATGTGTCTGACCTGACGACCGCCTGGAAAGATAGCGATTTTATAACGGATTGTCTTTGTTGGCATAATGTCTACAGACAAAGGCACGGATCTCCAGCTTTATCTATGTCGTCGGAGGTAAGGTTTCAGACATGTCGGAAGTGATAGGATGTTTGAGCCAATCGGCACTTCAGATCAAAGTGGAACAAAGGAATAAAAGATTTGTTTTAATATAAAACGAATAGAAACATATAGCAGCAATAAAGAAAGCAATAACCTTTGGTTTTATATAAAGTTTTTATTTTATCTGCAACTTGCATTCCGGAACGAAAAACATCCGGGGTTATTGTTCAATAAAGAGCAGGGGTGAAACATGTTTATTGAAAATAATTGAAACAATGTTTGTGGATTCTCATATTCTTTCTTCCTTAATGGAGGAACTTGTGGGGGAATAGATACACTTCCCTCCCTTCTAATACAAATAAAATAAACTTATCAATAAAGTTTTTAAGGAGAATATGAGAAGCAACAAACATTTTTTCAATTATTAGACGTAGATTTACGATTTACTGCAACTTTTTGTTATATATCGAGAAACTAAAAACTTGGAACTAATTTTGAGAGATATCTATCATATTTTACTAAATTATAAAAAAGTTTTTGTTATAAAAGTGTAACTTCTGTCCAACAACTTTGTAAATAATTTAATATCACATACGGTGGATGCGCCGTGTCAACTTACGTATATTTTTTTAAACAATTATTACGACATAAGACAATTAAATTACAGAAAATGGTAAATACTTATTTTTGCATCATTGCAACTGCATCAAACGCTAATTGATCTCTAACAATAATAAGAAGACTTATAGAAATTAAAAAAAAAAATCTAAATTTGGAACAATATTCACAACTCTAAAAAGCTTTATGTTTCCTTTTAAGATTAAGTTGTTTTCAGCGTGTGAACCTAAAACAGAATTTCTTTTTTTCATTTTTAACATTAAAAACAGTATTTTACGTCAACAAATAACGTTTTAAAATAAATCTTCTTTTTGCACGACCAGGAGTAGAAATCAACTTTTTTTTTCACTACTAGCTGTAAAAAGAGACCATTATTTAGTTTCTCGAGTGGTTTTGGAGTTGTTTTTCTCTCCTAGTAGTCAATAATAATCATCTTCATTATGTACTAAGGGTTATAATGATTAGGGGTTGGCAAATGACGATGTTGGGGGATATTACATTGATACAAATATTTATAGAATATCATTATTGAGAACTATTACCATCACAAGGAAAACGGAAGTATTTATAGATCAAATTAATGCAAAATTAAATAAAAAAGATTTAAATTCCCTCATTAAAAACATCAGAATAACCCCAACTCTAATAGAGCAAAAGCCCGCGGTTGCCAGACCTTCGTCATTTTGTAAAAGTTGAAAATTTGTCAGCGCATACTACCAACACAGGTAGGAACGATGGGCAAGTATGAAGTTTGGGTCATCGTGGCTTTGGGAGATAACAGGTAGCAAAGAAGTAAAAAATACCAACTTAAATTTATCAAATGAAAAAGCGTCATTTTATTTATATTTTCTTTGTCTTGCAAAAAATAGTATATACACCACTGGAGAGAAATGCTATTATTCCTTTGGTGCTTTATAGCATTCGTGCTTCGCCCTCTGGCGCAAATTTTAAATGACACCTCAGGAATAATCGTGCATTTCTCTCCCTTTATGTATAATGTACTATTAATATTTTTCGATTGAAGCTTTGTATTGTATTTATTAATTTGTAAAAACCAATATTCTAGCTGTGCTACCTTGCACAGACTTGGGCCAACCATCTCGCCCACACGAACCGCTTTTACTACCGCACCGACAAAGACATCGGCCAAAATTTATTCTGTCGTCCTTCGAACGTCTTGGTTAATGACGTCACAGGTAAGTCTCCAAACATGCAATAACGTCGTACAATTATTCGGCATTTTTAGGACAAGAAGTCGCAACTTATTGGTATCGTGCCGTTCGTCAGTACGATTTCAGAAAAGAGCCGGACATTCTGCATGCAAATGTCAATGCAGGTACACGCATTATCATAAACATCGCGTGATAATCCAGTGCGTATTTTTTAGGCCACTTCACGCAGCTGGTTTGGTCATCTTCGCGTTATTTCGGCATAGGCAAGGCCCGCTCGAGGTCTGGCAAGATCGTCGTTGTTGCTCATTACGCTCCTGCGGGAAATATTTCAGGAGCTTACCTAGAAAACGTGCTTCCTCCGTCAGCCGAATATTTCACGTTGCCTCCGATGCCTCCGAATCGATATCTGGTGTCTAGCGAAGGCTCCACCACGGACTCGGCCAGGAGCTTCTCGGAAAGCACTTGATTTCAAAGTGAAAGCAGTTTTTTTTCTGAGAAGCAAGTAAGCGGAAAATAGAGTAATTCCTACTGGAGCAAGTAGAATAATGTGTCACTTACTATTCTAACCAGTGGAGTTTACTGTAATTTCCTGTTACCCATTTGCTCATGAGTGCCTATTTTCGTAATTACATTGCATAAAAGGTAGTTGATGTTGTAGCCAACTTACCGTGAAATTTATCAACGACCTAAAAACGTATTAATTCGAAAACACTAAGGGGTAAACCTCACAATCAAACCGCAGAGGATTACGGGTACAAAATTGGGGAAATCAAAGAAACCGTGAGGAAATCATGAGGAAATTAAATAAAATCAGGAGGAAATCAATGCAGTCAGAAGAAATCAAAGCAAAAAAGAAAATCTGGTGTAGAGGGTGATTCAAAAGTATCGGGCCATTTCTTGGGTGGTGATAAAAAACATCCAATTGAGTTTAAAGTTTCCATGAATTTTTTTTTGAGATATAGTCTTCACTAGTTAGATTTTGGATTAACTTATTGCCCAACAATAAATTAAATCCGACAACATCGGAAACAAAACAGTTAAAATGTCTACATGATAATATGGAAATTGACTGTTCCGTTTTTTCTCCAAAAATGACTTGAAAAATTGCGTTCATTTTTATGCTTAGCATATTCGAGAGTTGGCCCGACTTTTTTGAATCACCCTGTATTAATAAAATCCGAGAAATCATGAGTAAATCAGAGAAAAATATGAGGAAATCAGGGAAAATAATTAAAAAAGTGGATGCAAATAGTTTTTTTGTTCCTTTATTTTTCAAATTAGGGGAAATGTTGAGGAATTTAGAGAAAATCAGAGGAAACAATGGGAAATCATTATTCTTTAGCTTTTTTTGATAATTTTTTGGCAATCAACGCAATCAAAACAATGAAAAATTGGGTGTACAAAAAGTGAGAGAAAAACAGAAAAAATCATGAGAAAAACAGGTGAAATAATTAAAAATGTGCATGCGAGATATTTTTTGTTCATTTTTTGGAATCAGAGTAAATTAGAGGAAATCATAGGAAAATCAACGAAATTCAAGGGAAATCAGAACAAAAAAAATAAATCTGGCATACAAAAATTTTGGTTTAAGTGTTCAAAATTTTCGAAGTCAAAGGAAATCAGGGGAAATCATAAGAAAATTAACGCAATCAGAGATCTAAGCAAAAAAGAAAATTTGGTGTACAAAATTTGGGTTGCGGTTTACCCCCCGAATACACACATCAGCAATTATGGTTTTTACATTTCCAGTATTGACAATCATATTGTCAAAATGCGAAGATATTAACATTTTTACAACAAACGGTAAATACGTAACATATAAAAAAGCTTTATAGCTTTAGACTGTTCTATGCTTATGAGTAATTATATTTATAATCAAGACAACATAATTATAGCAAAACTATATTAGTTTTAAATTTAACTATTTAGTCATAATTGCTGAAAAACTGTTGAAATTGTAATTAAATCACACTTATTTTATTAATATACAAAAAATGTATAGCAAACAAAAGACTAACTAAAGTTCCATTTTTTACTTAAAAAATTCTAAATTATTATTCGCCCATTTTTTACGTACGAGTATAATCTCGCTCCAGTTTGAAGACTTTTGTTTTTTTAATTCAAAAAAGTCGTGTTTTTAAAATTCGTAGCAGTTTATTTCTTATTTCAATTAAAAAAGGTTCTTTGTGTATCATGCCGATAGCTGATAGGTGCCAAAACAATATACTGAATAAAATTGCTTAAAAATATCTTACATAAGGAAACTTTTTTAATTCTTGCATCATTATAAAGCATTAGTAGGCTTTTTAAAAGTTACTTCTTAACTATCAAACTATAATCCTAAGCTCTATTGCTGTGCGCGTACTCAAGTATAAATCAAAGAACAATCTTCTGAAGTAATCTATCGAACAATCAGAGCTAATTAAAAACGTCCAACTTGTTAGATGCTACGAATACTTCGAATAGTTGTGTAGATTTTACACGAAACTTTCTGCACTATTTCTATTAAACTTTTGCACAGCGCTCTTTGCACCACTACCTAGGTACTAAAATTAAGCTAAACCGCTATGGTCTTTATCTTAGAAAGATTTTAAATTTTTTCTGTTTCAAAAATTAAAAATTTGATTCGTAGACATAATGTAATGCGTAGATACATATCATTTAAAACTATTATATTTTTTGTTCCATATAGTCTTCCTTAAACAAAGTAAAGAATTTATTTTGTATTACATTTTATTTGTGATAGTGTTAGATATACGGTAATCAGTGTTGCTCATAATCAAAATATAATCCCCTCCCAAAGCATGTGCCTAATAAAATGATGCTTTGCTGAAATCAATTACGGTTGTGAAAGTAGTTTTAGACATTTATATGTTATCGAATTCACGTAATATTGCAGTTAGATGAAAACGTTAGCTACTGATCAGATTAAATTGTGTTAATTTAAAAATAGAAATACAATATAACTAATATAAAAAAATAAATAAAAAACCTAAAGCGTCGTGTTTTTTTTGTAAAGGATAGTCCACAATTCACAACAGAAAGAATAAAAATAAACTGTACACAAAATTGTAAAGCATATTATCCAAGGTAACATTACTGCATAAAAAAAAGTTTAAATTTCTAGTGTTTGGTTGATATTTTTTTGGCATAATAAACACGTAGCACACACACTGTATGAAGTAGGCTGTGAATAATGTGTATTGTTGTTGTTCGTTACTACTAGACAGAAAGGGATGTTATTGTGATAGTAAATGTTATATTTTTTTTTGCGCGATTAGACGCTATTAGATTGGTTACTACGCCTGTTTCCAAGTCTGTAAGTTGTATTTACTTATTGCTATCCCAAATTGGTCGGTAATTATTTTGTTTATTGTAGCTAAGTCGGTAAGCATTTAAAAATGTTCTAGAACACCAAAATATTTTGGTGTTGTAGAACATTTGTTACATATTTTATTTAAAAAACTAACAAAAATCAATCGCGCAAAAAATGTAAGCATCATGAACGTTAAGGACTTACCGATCTGAGACAATAACAAGTGTCTTCGATCGGTATAATGTCCTTACTGTTCTTGATGCTTAATATACTATTAAGTTCAAATAGATTATTGTGAACCTTATAAGTATGTATTATGTAGATCTGCAAGTCTTTTTTTTTCAAAATATGCACCTATGATATGTTTCAAAATGCTATACAATCTATTGTTGAATTATTGTTTGTTCCACAGTAAACGTCATTCCTTTGAACAAATTTCCATTATTTTAAAACATTACGAAAATTTAAATAAAATTAATTTCAGCTTGTTCTGTGTAGTTGACTTGTACCTACTACTTGTAACACCAACATGATTAGTGTTGTTATTGGCGTTATTAGTGTAAATGGTGTGTTTGTTGTTAATAAAGAAATTTAAAAGTTATTAGAAAACTTTTATTTTTATTAATTTCAAATACATTTCATTAAAAAAAATCCTTTTAAATATTAACCATGAGGATTACACCTTTTAATAATATGTAACAGCCAATTGTGAAATTGATTTGTAGTCGCTTTGTCTTCATTGAGAATTTTTCGATATTCATCCGCAACAGTGTCTCTTAAAATACGTTCATTAGTTTCTATAAGGTTTATTTCTTCGTTGAGGTCAATCTTTTGCGATTCCAATTTTTGACATTCTTCAAGTTTGACGGAAAATTGTAGGGTTTTTTCTTTTAAATAATTATGTTCCTTTTCAGCATTCAATGAATATTTGTTTTCCACATCTTTGATACGTGCTTGAGCTTTCTCCACTGAATCTTGAAGTCCTCCAACCCATTTTCTTTTCGTCTCTGAAACATCAATCAAAGAACATAGTTCATCATTAAGTTCTTTCAAGTGTTTTTTATTATAAGTAAACTGCTCCCTGTGTATTAACAAAGAATTGGCATCCAACGAATCGAAATTCAAAGCTTGTAACTTTTGAGCGTAAGTTTCAAGTTCTTTTGCATTTTCCCTTTGTTTCTCTATACCGTCGTCGATGTGAAATTCATCGCCACATAGCTCTGCCTGTTCAAGTTCCAATATTTTTTCTGTTTTTATCATGTTTTCAAAATCGGTATCTGTTACAATGCATTCTTTCAAATCTTCCTCTTTGTCTTCTAGTAGTTTAAGCTCATATTCGAGATTTTCCACTTCATTTTGTAGAAGATTTAACTCGGACGTTTCTTCTAAAAACATTTTTTCTGCCGCAACCTTATCAATTTTTTCATTACTCTTTTTCACTTCTTCTAATTTTGCCTCCAATGCGTTGTAAATATCCATAAATCGTGCAAGATGTTCAGCATCTTCTGCATTCTCTGACAAGATTCGTTGTTTCAATATCTTGCAGTTATCATGTTCAACCAGCTTGTTTAAATGCTCATATACAATACCAAAAATATTATCCAAATAGTTGTTTAAGTAAATAACAAAATGAATGGCACATTTTACAACTGGATACATTTTTTTAGGATTTTGAACATAAAAATCGACCAAATTAATAGAAATGTATCCCATCTTTTTAAAAATTCTGTTAACTTTACAATACAAAGTAACCCGTTTATCATACTCTGGATTTTCTGGGTGCTCATCTCCTACGTTTTCCTCGAGGCACAGATATGAAATTTTGTCATTTATTTCAGCAACAAAGTTGGTCGAAAAGCGAATAATGAAGTCGGGTCGTCCTTGAGTGATGTCTTCTGTATTAAATGGTAAATCAGGCCAGAAATTGCGAATTTGTTCAATGGTGTAGTTTACATCCCCTTTGGCATTCATTCTGGAAAAATAAAAATAAATGTTTATCACAAATTCAAAAAAAAGTTGAATCATATTTTAACGTCTTAGAAGAAAGTACTTACAGGTTTCTGCACCCAATGTTAAACTAAAACGCCACATTTAAGAAAAGCATGTGTTTAAAAAGTCTTAATCTTACTATTTTGATCCCGAAATCAAAATTTAAACTTAATGCTTAACTATTCTAGTGAAATGAATTAGCACTTATATTCTGGCGGGCTATCAGCATACCCCAATCAAATACCGGGTGTCCGGATAAAAAGTTAAAACATTTTAGGGGGTGGTTCCGTTGGTCAAAATAAGAAAAAGTTCCTATGAACATATATCTAGAAGAAGAATATCGAGCAGTCACCGGTGGACATAAATTTACAAAATTTTGCATCTGGAGTAATTTGTTAGCGCTGAATTTCTTGGTGATATCAAAAATTGAGTACCCTTATTAGGGGGGAAGAATATTTCGAAAACAGACTAGAAAACAGTATAGAAAAGGCTGATGAAAACTCTCAAAATCACTTGAGTAAAACGCAACAAAAAACATACAGGGCGATTTTGAGGTATGTGCAAATAAAAAATATAAATCGAAATTTTAGTTACAAGTGCTCAATTTGAAATTACTAGATTTTTTCATAATATTAAGATAACATCAAGTTTTTGGTAGAAAAAACACAGCAATTTTACCTTAAACTTCGAGTTCAACGCTAATCACAACTTCTGAAGATTAGTTAAAGAATTCCAAGCTGTTTTAACACAAAATCTTTGTTCCTCAACAGATAATATCGTAGAGAAGAATTAACCGACAACTTTTAAAAATGTCAAATTTGTTAAGGCGCATGACATCAAACTAGTAGGTCGGTTCGGTGAAGCTACTTGCTTGGAACATAAAATCACAGCGGACCAATTCAGTTTTGGTTATTTCTTATATTAATCTGTCAATTCTGACATAAAATTCTAACCAACAATTTATCAATTCCATAACCTCAAATCTTTTATAAAACTGTCTTGCAATAATAACAATGTTTAAATACTGTAATTTACTGTTTTATAGGCCCGACATACGACATGTAACACTAGGGCATTTAAGTAGTTCAGCTGTTGTAAGGGAAAAGTGGGACCTTTTAACAGCAGTGTGTTTGGAACGAAAACCATTAATTACAACACCTTTATTAAAAATTGAAGAGGATTATAAACATTTGCAGTCACAAATTGAGTTTGAACGAAGTTTAAAGTCAGATCATGAAGTACGGCATGAGAAAGAACAGTGGGTTGAATAATTTTTTTTTTACATGCTTGAGACATAATTTTAGGAAGCAGTTGGAACAGTTGAAGAAAGGTGCGGATATAGAGGTACATTTGAAGGACACTGCCCAAGATTTAGTTGATGCCAGTACAGAGGAATTTTCCAAATTTAAATTCGCTAGCAGAGTAACTGAAGCTGATAAGAAAAATGATCTCAAGTCACTCAACAGAAAACTAGATAAACATCTAGTTCTAGTTACAAAACAGAAAATTGGTAAAGATAATTTTTATCTGCTACCACAGGCTTTGAGACAAGATGGAGAAACCTTGCGTCAAGTAGTTTTCTTTTCCATTGTTGTTCCTATCTCATTTTGATTTTTAAGACTGCGGAAAGAATTGTGAAAGACACTTGTGGAGGCAACTTGAAGGCGATGATATATGGTAACGCTCCATCTGCTTTTTACAAATATAAGTATCCTAGTATTGCAAGAAAAGATGCGGTTGGAGCAAAGGTAGGTATTTTTTAAATTAAATGAAATTGAAATGAAAATTTCCTCTTTTTCATAGGTTTTCATTTACTTTGCGCGATATGAGAAAGGCCAATTAGAAAATGAAAAAGTTGATTACAAATGGCTAGATCGAGAAGAACTTGCGAAAAGTCTACCGAATGACTATGTAAAAAGTGTTTCACAAATGCTTATTGATGAGTAATTTTTGTTGGTAGTTTAATAAACATATTTTGTAGAGCTTAATTTTTTATTACAATTTGGAAGAATTAAAACAGGATTAAAATAAAGTACAAAAGCAGGATAAATAAAATTCAACTATTTGTTCTCAACAATCCAAAAATGATTCATAACTTCTGTTAAAGAAAGTCTCCTCTCACCGGTCCGACGCAAGAGCTGTAAAAATGTGTACATAAAAACCAGATAAAAAGTACAAAGTAAAATACCCTTGATATCAAATCTTTGGCCCCCTCAGGCACACAGGCTGGAAATTTGACGTCTACTCGCCGAATTTTCTTGTACGTTTCCTCACTTGTTTCACTTTCAAACGGCGGACGTCCAACTAAAAATTCGTAACAAAGCACACCCAAACACCAGTGATCCACATATTGCCCATATTTTTTATGTTCAACCATTTCGGGTGGCAGATAATCCAAAGTTCCACACATCGTGTCACGAATTAACGATGGAGAATGAACCGACCAACCGAAATCGGCCAGCTTCACATCATCATCATAAGTCAATAGCAAATTTTCAGGCTTGATGTCTCGGTGAATTACTTGATTTTGGTGGCAGTAATTAACTGCATCTGCTACTTGGTAGGTGTATTTGGCAGCTCTGCAATATACAGAGTGAGTCATGTACAATAAAGACCCTAACCGATTTTCAAACGCAACCCAAAATACATTCTCGGATACCACTATGCATTAACTGATGTTCTGTTTGAAATTTTTCAAAGATATAAACTTAGATATCTGTAATAGCTTTGACAATTTTTATAAATTGGAGTCCTACGGTGTACCTTTGACGGTGCAGATTCAGTCACAGCGTTTTTTTTGGAATTCTCCACTTTTAAGATCATGTCAGTTTTTTCGTCGATTGAGTACATTTTGAATTCAAGGAAAATTGATGACAGTGTCAAATTTAATTAATGACATATATCAACAATTACTTTGATTTAATTTAATAATCTAAGTTTTTCAAACAACAAAAGAGAAGTTGTCCGTGAGAATGTATATTGGGTTGCATCTAAAAATCGGTCAGGGTCTTTATTATAAATGACTCAGCCTGTACAAGGCGTTTATAAAAGAATGTCTATCAAGAGTGTTGTGTAAATTTTATTATCGTATGTCTCGCATAAAGTGTTACGTTTAATGAAATGTCAAAACATTTACGATATACTACAGAAAGTAGATAGAACATTGTAATGATGCTCATGAGAATGTTGGCATGTTGTAAATGCTGACTTTTTTAATTGGTTTTAGAAAAAATTGATTCTAAGCAAGACAGGTGTTTAAAAATTGGTACATATGATATAATTGATAGATATTGATGTTACTATGTAATACATACGTTCATGAATTTTTCATAACACTCTTGATATACGTTATTATAATAATCTTTAGTATTAAAAAAATGTACACTACTTACTGTTTTTCGGTGAAATGTCCGTCTTTGCCGTCCTGAAGATGCTTATAGAGTTCACCTTTACCAGCAAATTCGACGACCAAATAAATTCGGTGACTGTCGTGGAACCAACAAAGCAGCTGTAGAATGTTTGGATGCCTGAAAACATTTCAAGTTTATTGATTCAGTGTTTTTGTTTTTAGTATAACAAAATTTCACCACAGATTTCACACTTTATAGAATTAGCAATGTTAAATTATGTTGTTTTCTTACTTGAGATGTGACTGAATTTCAATTTCACGTAAAATTTGCTTTTCTACACCACTTTTAACAATTTCTTTTTTCATAAGCGTTTTTAGAGCGACAATGAAGCCGGTTTTTTTTTCTCTGGCAATGAAAACACGACCAAATTTTCCTCGGCCCAATCTTCTGCCCAACTCAAAATCATTCAATGACCATTCGTAACTACAACGCAATAAAATCAGAAAATATAAAATGCATGGAAAACTTACTCGGGGTTAGCATAACACTCATGAGACATCATTTTTTTCACCAGTTCTGTGGTGGGTTTTTCAATTTCTGGAGGAATTTTCAAAGTTTTGAGATATTGCTCAGCCATGAGATTTATTTCTTCTTTGCTTGCCATTTTTCATATATATAAATAAATTCACTTTAAGGCAAACGAATTTTTTAAATTGACACTTTAACAGGAACTCGAAGTGTAACGAAACAAGTGAAATCATAGAGTGAAATCCGTTACAAATTGACAACTGACACAAATTTGAATAAACGCTTTACCATTGGTTGACTTTTAAAGTTACAGGGCTACCAACACAAATGTCAAGAACAATTTAAAATATTTGTCTGATATTTGTAAAACTAAAAGTAATATATTTTTTAAAATTAAAATTAAAATTGATTTTAAAGTTTATTGAATAGTTTATAGAGTAACTCAAAATAATTAAAAAAAAACTTACAATGTAAAATTTATATGTTATTATTTCAAATTAACTGTAAAATGTGTAATGGTAGTTGCATAACATGAATCTAATTTAATAGTTACAATAAGAACGTTCTTGTAAGACCCATTAAAATTGTATTGCATGATTATGAGGGATTACCAAATAATGGCTTAGATTTGTAACCCTTAATAAACGGCACGTTCCCTTGAAAACTGATCTGTTTCCTTCGTTTCTCGGTCCGGGTGGGTTCCACTGATTTATATGTTTACCCTCTGGTAATACTCTTAACAATACCGCATTTAACTTAAAAATAATAAAATTATTAGTGGGTCTTACAAAAACGTCTTTACTGTAATAGTATATTAAAAAACAAGTACCATAAGACCAGTCTTAAGGCACCAATTCAAGTTTAAAAAACGAGTGGCGCAGCCACAAGTTATTTTAAAGAATGAGTGCCTCAAGGTCTTATGAAGTGTTTTATACTATTTTTGTAATTTGCCCTCTAATTTTAAAAGTCCAATTTCATTCAGTCACCTTTTAAAGTCGCGTTCTTTAATGTGTCTATAAAAGTATCAAAATGGAAGCAAATTACAAAAAACAATTAAAAAAATTGAAATTTTAGGAAAAACGTGTAGATCTCATTACTATACGGTTGATTCTTACACCTAAAAACTTAGTTGCTTCAACTTCATATGCTACTCCTACCTACTTACTTAATATGTATTACTCAAAATATTTCTGGTAAAAAAAGTTGATGAAATTACATTGTTGAAGGAATAATAAGAAAACTCAAAAATGCGAATTAAGAGGTCGTGATGTTTTAGATGTCTGTTATCATCAGCACACATTTCTTAAAGAAGTGGGTTTATTATCATAAAACACAAAAAACAAGTACCTACAAAAAGTTTTAGTACGCCTGCTAGCTATTTCCTCAGTAAAAGAATCATAATTAAAGTTTAATAAATTGTAAACTTAAATAGAAAAATGTCAACGCCAATAAAATCAGCATCATCACTTTTACTAAATACAAGATTTGTTTCGCCAAGACGTCCCAAATTATTGTCACCGTTGGAAAACAAAATTCATTACACGTCCACTCCCAAGTACGTATTTTAGTTATTTTATTGGTAAACACTATTTCCTACAATAAATTGCAGAAGAGTTCCAAAGCAAAGCTTGAACTTTTCAAAAGAATTACAAGTGCAAAAATCTGTTAAAAATAATACGATACAAATAAAAGTAACTCAAGAAACCGACTGCGAAAACAGTTTAATCATTGATTCTCCATATAAATCTGAGTTACTGAATTACGGCTTGAGTAAGTATGATCTTCTATATATTCTGGGCAAAGGATCATTTGGCACAGTTATTAAAGGAAATTATCATGGTAAGTGAATTAAAATTATACTCAAAACACAATTTTTTTTTGCAGGTAAAACTGTTGCCGCAAAAATTATTAAATTAAATAAATCCACTGATTTCATAAACGAATCAAATGCCCTTAGTCTTCATCATGAAAATATTATTACAATTCTTGATATAATTGTTAGTAAGAAATATGCTCTTGTGATGATGGAATATAATAAGAATTCAAAAAACTTACAAAATGTCATAGATGATGCTGATACAGTTTTGGACCGAAATGCCATTGTCAGATTTAGCAAAGATGTTGCAAAAGGTTTAAAGTACTGCCATGAAAATAATGTCTTGCATTTAGACATAAAACCGAAAAATATACTGCTCTGTGATAACAAAGTTTGTAAAATTTGTGATTTTGGCAATTCTGTGAAAGCATCAAATGCAACAGAAATGTGCACATTTCAGGTAACACCATCAGATATCCGTTTTAAGTTTGCATAAAACACTGAATTTCAGGGAACAGTGGCATACACGGCACCTGAAATTTTAAGAGGAAAATTACCAAACACAAAAAGTGATATTTATTCTTTAGCTATCCTTATATGGCAGATGATTCATCGAAAGTGCCCTTATGAATTTCTAAATAGTGAAGTGATAATTTACAAAGTAATTTTTTCCATCATTTGAATCAAACTGAAATTTATGGTTTTTAGGTTGTGAAATTTAATTTTCGGCCTCCTTTGGACACAAAGGATGAAACTTTGTCACAACTATGTTGTTTATGTTGGGATGAAAATTTAAATAAAAGGCCAAGTGCTGCGCAAATAGTCGATTTATTAAATAATAATAATTAATGGTTTTGTTTTAAGTAAAAAGTGAATTAATAAATTAAATTTCTTTATTGTCAATAAATATGGCATATTTTTATTGCGTTAATACCATCCTAAGAAATACCGAATTGGGGCTGGAATAAAGCTTAGCAAGAAATTTATAATCCCTCTATAGACATTTGCCATAAATCCTTTGTTTTGTTGAGGAATCTGTCCTTCAGGGTACCATATTTCACCTTGTGGTATAATCTGTTTTTTGAAGGGCTGGAAAGTCTCCCAAATACTGAACTGATCATTTTGAGGTACTTGGGGTAATGAAACGTCGTAAGCTTGAAAAAATTCAATAAAAACCAGAGAAACTAGTTTTTATACTTACTGAGAGCAGGTTGTTTTCCTAATGGTTTAGCTAATTGAAAAGGTCCTAAATATATTTTTAAGTTATTTCAAATTGAATGAAAAAAAAACTTACCAAAATTTTGGCCCTCACTGTTGTTAATCTAAAATATCCAAATTAAGTAAAAGTAAAAAGCTAAACAGGTTTTACTTACTAGAAACATTAAACAAGAAAACAAAAAACTTAAGAAGCTGAACAAAAGCATGTTTGTAGCTCCTAGAACTGCTCAAAGGAATGAGTACTGATCAATATTAGATGTGCCTATTTATTAGCTTTTTAAACGTTTTATGTTGCTACGATTATAAAGTTTAATGTTCGATGTGGGATCGTTTTTAATTTGCTCGAATAGAAACTTGTTAACAAAGAATTGTCTCTATTCGTAGGAGATTCTATTACTTGACAATGTTGTTTTGATGTGCTATTTCCTCTTCAATTATAGTTTTTGCGACAATTTTTTTGATAATAGAATCATTTTAATTTCACAAGAACTTTGTTATAATACATTCCCAAATTATTTACAACCATTTGTTAAAGAACACAGTGAATCAATAAAACAAAAAATCAATATTTGTCTTAAATAGAATCCTAATTTACGATTTTAAAGCCATAAATCAGTTGTCGCTCTATTTAATAGAATTATTATATATTATAAATTTCATCGTAAAGAGTGAATTTTTTTTACATTACGTTTAAAAAAATTGTATAACAAGAAAGTCATTATAATTTTTTATTGTTCCTTCTTTAATTAAAACAGATTTATTCTTAATGAATGCTGTTAATCACAGACTGGTAAACCCAATAGAAAATTTAAAGGTGCTGCGATAAAACTATCAAAGAGTACTTTTAGTATCCCAAAAAATGTCGGTTTTTCTCTTAAAAATTTTCCAATTTTTGCTAAAGCTCCGGGACACCAAAGTACCTCACTTTTATCAGTTATAAAAAAACAAAATTGTTTTAATTGCCTTCGTCTAGATTGAGGACGTGGTACTCTTGCCATGGCAAAGTTCCTGCTTGATATAGGAATGAGGATTTTATTGAGGATCAGTTGCCCTAATTGTCTAGATGGTTTGTCAAATATTTCTTGGAATTGAGGCGCCATTTGAGGTGCATTGTAGGTGTCATCATCTGTAAAAGAACTAGCAATAGTTATTTATGCCTGTTTGCAACTACAATAGTATTATTATAGCACATTGTTAATTTAAGAATCTTTAGAAAATTAAATTAAAACAAGTAAAGTCAATAGAGTGGTGCAATTTAAAATGAATCTATAATATTGTTAAAAGTGTCTTAATAATGACTTGCCTTCGTTATATGCTTCATTTCCTCCGAGAATATTTTCATTTTGGCGTGAATTAAGCAACCGGTATAGTAAATCTCCACCTAAAACAACATTTTTGTGAAAAAAAGTCTTTAATTAGAGATCCAGAGCGTCAAATTGCGATTAGATTTTATGCTTTTTTATATTTATTTAAAATAAAATGTGCACCTATTTTATAAACATTTAGAAACAAATGCAAATTGTGTAAAAAAGGTATATACCTAAAACTTCCAGAAAATAGAAATATTTCAATTAAACAAATAATTATTGTAATACATAATTTGGAAAATTTTTATTTTTTATGTTTCAAGATGTTTAATTTTTAAATTTATTTTATACTTACATTTGCAAGGACGAGACTTACCATTTTCGTAATATGATTTTACAGGAGTCTGGAAACAAAATTTTAAAACAGCAACAGAGATACATTAAAAAGTTTAAATGTTGTCATACTTAATAAAGCTTTATTTATGTTTATGAGAAAAATAAAAGTGCTATTAACAAATTATAATTAACAATACTTACAAAAAGAATGAATAAAGAATAAGAAAATAGGTAAGTCACAACACATAAATTCATTATCAAACGAACTGTTCAGAAGGCAGATAATTATAAAATGTTAAAAATCAAATTTAAGAGCTTAAATCAGTTTCGCATATTTTATAATAGTCATACTGTATTGAAATCGTAATGTGGGATTTGTTCATTCTATTTTCTCAATAATAAATTTTGTTAAGGCAAATCGAAGCGGTGGGTAGTATCAGTGGCGTACTTGGGTTTGATACATACTGATAAACAAACTGGAGCAATTTACCTCAACAGGGTTGGTAGGAGTGAAAAAGTGTAAGATGTACCTTTTCATCCCTAAGGCGGTCTAAATGGTTTCGATTTCTATACATTCTAAAACACCAATTTAATGTCGAATAAACAACGTAGCCTCTGGCTAAGCAGTTTACAACTTGAAGAGTGTTTTTTGAATAAAACTGAACCATGAAAGACATTTTCTAATAAAGCAAAAGGAAACTCTTGAAATAACTCACGTTTCAAAATACGAGTATAGAAATGAATGTAGAATAAAACTGTAACAATTTTATCCGTCGATGCTTTTATGGAAAGAACGTGAAGCAGAGAGCTGGGTTAGTTACTTCGAGTGGCGGAAATAATGTGGCTTTGCATTCATCCCTATAAATGGGAAAAATGAAAGAACTTACCAACTCAGACTCGACCGGATAATGATGCTAAAACAAGTTTAATTGGAAAACGTTTCAATGCTTTTATTAGGTTTGGCTCTATTCATTTCGGAAAAAATTGTGCAAGGAAAATCAATTTTCAGTTGGAACAAGATCCAAACGAAATATTTTTAGTTATGTATTCTTTTTTCAATAATTATGAGTTGTTTTTAAAAGTAATATCTTTTATAATAAAAAATTCATGAATTTGTGGAACCAAGATTTGGCATTTTCTAACTAAAAGCATGACAGAAAACTCATCTTCTCTGTATTTCCTACATAAAGTGTTTGCTAGAAGATTTCGCTTATATTATTTAACATCGTTCTCCTTTCCTCCAATTTGGCATCTCGGTTTTATAAATTATAATTTTAGCCGTGTTTGAATCATCCATCAGCATTCAAATCTGGAAAACGTGCAATCTAAATATAACTTCCTGTAATTCACGTTGTATTACACGTAATTGAAACAAATCAGGGTTGCGGCCGGATAAAATAAACATAATTGAAAGGTTTTCCTGTTTTCCACTTTTCGTAACGCGGGTGAAGAGGGTTTATATGCCAATCAGAGCCCATTATTCGAGACGGTGGGGGGTCGCAGTAACGAGCACAAACACTCAAATGATATGTTAATTGCTGTATAACTAGAGGGTAAACTACCCTGTATCGGGGATGATGCCTCAGGATGCATAACCGGACTTGTTATCAGACTGCAAAGGCACGTTCACGAATAACATGAATCTGAAAACAACGCAATTTGCATTCAAATTCAAAAAGACAAGAAAGTGGAGTTTAGTGCGCAGTCACGATTTACGAATACATTACTTTGCTTCATTATATTTCTTCGTATATTGTCTAACATTTTTAATAAAGTAGTTTACTGTATGTAGGGGAGGTCGAGTACAGTTGTGACCATTTTGACTGACGATTTTTTATTTAGAGTATGTGTAATAATATAAAATTTAAAAAAGAGAAATATTATTTAAACTATTTATACTACTCCATGTTTACTTTGGTCATTTCATTAACAAGAAAAGTGTGGTAACTGTAACAAACACGAGGGTCAAATGCAACGAGGTTAAAAAATATGTAAAATTATTTTTATTAGTGAAAACAAAATCAATAATGCATAGATCTAAAAAAACAAGAAATAAATATAGAATAGAAATCGAATTTTTTGGTTGCTTAAAAAATAACGAAATAATAAAACATTTTTTTTTTAAATAAGAAACTTAACATATCTTTGGTAATCAAGAATTATGATTTAATTGTAAACAATAATTATTGTTGAGAGAAAATAAGACACTAATTTTAATCATTGTCATCTTCACAGTTTAAACAATTGAAAAAATATTACCGTAGACTAGACTTGTAACTTGTACTCTATAGAGATATTTTTATAAATGTAGCTCGGTCACCAGAAACAAAACATAACACAACAAATTAACAGTGAAAGTTTTTAAATACAGGGTGTTTCACACAACTTTACGAGGCTTGCGCCTAATGTACGCACCCAAATATACAAAAGTCACAAAACACTAGATACAAAAAATCCACATTTAATTGTTTAACTTTTGGAAACCCATGACAGTAGTTGTCAAACTAATCACTGTTTCATTAATAGTCATAAACTGCAGTTTTTCAGAAACAATTATCATTTGTTCTATCAAGAGACGGCATGAATATGATTCTAGTTTATCTATCTTATTCACCAGCTAATTAAAAATGTTGTAATTTTTGAAAGGGTGAACAAACCAATTTTTCAAAATTTGTAATCGAGTTCGTATCGGAATATGTATTATTGATTGCATCTTACAGGCACAGGCCTCGTAAAATTATGTGAAACACTCTGTACATATTTAAACATTAACAATACATTCTTTGTGATAAATGTGAACATGAAAATGGCTATACCAAAGAGTCTAAAAAACGTAAAGTTCACTTACCTCCCTTGAAAATAAACGATCTACAATAATTTTTTACCGTAGTCTAATTAACATGCAAACTACTTCAG
The DNA here is from genome assembly GCF_015345945.1 of Tribolium madens. Taxonomy (NCBI): domain Eukaryota; kingdom Metazoa; phylum Arthropoda; class Insecta; order Coleoptera; family Tenebrionidae; genus Tribolium; species Tribolium madens. Next base: position 742,372 of record NW_025401006.1, read on the forward strand.
ATCAACATCTGTTTATGTGCGCTATTGCCAGATTCAGAAACTTTTATTACATATTTTACAGCTATTGTTAAATTTGTACCGCGTTACAAACTGTACCCGATCTCCCCTACTACCTAAACTATCTATAGGGTGAGTTTTAGCATATCCGTATATAACATTAAGGAATGATAGTTTATGCCAAATAATAACCAATAATAAAAAAATCTATTGAAATTTATTAGTAATTGAGCTAATACCTTGATAAAAACACTATTAAACTCTTAAATTTTAAAATTTATTTTTACATATATTTTGCCTGCAAAAATTGACATTCGATAAAAATATAAAAGTTATTTTAGTTAAGTTTATATGCGTATATGCTAATAAATAATTACTCAGAAGAGAAAAGAGTGATTTTTATGATTTGTATAAGTTTGAACCAACTTTTCAATAACTGTAAAAAATATAGTAGTAGATTGTGAACGAGCCACATTGAAACATGATGGATGTAATAGTCTCGTTAGGGGTCTAATTTCTGCAAATTGAAACTGCGACCATGTCGCGCTGTCACAAATTATGGCCAATCAAGTCTACATTTGTGTAGGAAATGGCAGTGATTTCCATCCTTCTCACCCTAAAGCAAATCTAACACAACAACAGCACAAAGCCGTCTATAAACGTCACCTAATTTAAGGCTAATCCTTCTAATCATTTCTCATTGTTGTTAGATTTTTAACGGTTTGCTTCTGTATAATTTTATTACATTATCATACACGTGGGACAAATAATAAAAACAAATTTACATAACACGATTTTATTTATTTGTGATCTAGATATTTATTTTTTATCTGTACCTATACATAACTTAAAAATTTAGTAGGTTAAAAACAACCCTAGATCCTGCATTATCATACGTAATAAAAGCATAACATAACAAGACAAAAAAAGTTATTTGAAAATTTATTTCAATTTTTATTGCCACTGCAAATGTTGTTTTTTAAAAAAAGATCGGCGACAGAATAGACTTCAAAATTATAAGCAGATTACATATTTTCAATCAAGTGTTTATTAGTAGTTTATACTCAGAATTAATAGTTAAAGTCAATTTTTTTATTTTTTGCTGGTGGGGAAAGTGTGAATCAAGAACACAACATGACTTCCGTGTGTTTTTGACATTTGACAGCTTCTGACATTTTGGTACTAAAGTCAAAAATTAAAGATTCTCCCTGGCATTAGGTGTACAATCAGCGTAGAAAAGATTGTCCTTCTAATAAACCGCCCGGACCCTTAGAGGCTGAACCCATAAACCACAACAATAAATAAATCTTTTTCATTGTAAACGTCATTTCATATTTAACAGTATATTCAGTTTGAAGTGAAGCTCAGTTACCGATTTTATTTTCAGTTGATTAAGTAAAAAAATATTTTCAAAAATTCACAACTCTATACCGCAACTAAATATTAATTAAAAAATAATTTTAATTAATGTTTAATTAGTTATTTATTTACTAAGATAACAAGAAAATGCTGTTTTAAATGGCATAATTTAATAAACAATATTATTATTTAATTTTTTGATAGTTTAATTCTTTTTAATAAAGTTGCATTTGATTAATTAAATAATTTCATATCATTTTTATTCAATTCAAACAAATTTTGACAACAAACACATCGATTTTATAAATATTTGACAATTTAATTTTACCATAGTAAACAGAAAATAACATATTAAAAAAAATTGTAGATTATTTATTATGTAGTACGTATTTTTTTCTTACTACAACAGTTTGTTTTATTCGTATTTAAAATTAATTTGCAAATATTTCTGTATTAAAGTTAAAAGTAATTTTTTTGGTAATGATTTGTTTATTAATAGATTAGACATTTTTCGAATGGCTATGATTTTTTTTAAATACACAAAAATAAAAGTTGATTAATTTAGTTTCTTCAAACTAAATATACTGTTGAATAAGAAATAAAGTTTACAATGGAAAAGATTTATTGTTGTGGTTTATGGGTTCAGCCTCTAAGGGTCCGCGCTGTTTATTAGGAGGACAATCTTTTCTACGCTGATTGTACATATAAATATTATCCTCAAAACAGTTTTTGTCATCAAAAATTAAATTATAAATAACCTACGTGACGGCACTTTTGACGTACGTCAGTAGCCCTGCCTCGCATTTGTTAAAATGAGATAAATAGCCTGACCGACCTAATACAAATTGCGACAGAACAGTGGAGGCTGTTTACAAAAAATGTTGAAAAGAGATGGCCATAAGTACCTAAGCCTTCGAATTATTAATTGATCCACATGTATACAGGGATGTTCGGTCCAAGTCGCCCCGGCAGATAACACCTAAACTTCCTTTTTTTTTAAAAAACTATATTTTCAAATAATACTATTCATTCCTCGTTTTCTTAGTAAATGCGTCAAATTTTTTTGGCACATCCGGTGTAGCCGGAAATGCTACCAAATTTAGTTTTTTAAATAGAACACCTATGTTTTTTTGCTCGAAACAATAATAATTGGCATGAAAAATACGGTAAACCACTATTTATTACATTTTACTTTACATAATGCACTCAGAAAACAATTTAAATTTTTGAATTTTATTGCAAATTTTGCAACGTAGGCGGATTTTACTAGTCAAGGTATTTATGCAAAAAGAAATATGCTTTGATACCGTTTAATTGTTAGTTTGACATAGCCTAATTTTTCAATAAATCTTATTGAGATCTTTAATAATGGATGATATTAATTGCGACGAATTGGTAGATAAGCTTGAAGTGTTCTTTATGTGCAATAAAAATAGAGCGGAAGCTATAAGACAGTATAGAGAAAAATGCTCAAATAGAGTTCACCCAAATCGTTGGAAATTTAGTCGAATTGAAAAACAACTGCGACGAATAGGTTCGCTTCCTAGAACTAAAAAACCTGTGGTTCATTGTGAAGAACAAGAAAATAGAAATCTGAATGTTCTGTTATCAGTCGAAGAAAATCCAAGAGTTTCCATAAGAGAACTCGCTCATCAAACTGACAAATTAGATTTGTCAAACCAACAATTAAACTGTAGCCAAGCATTTTTTTATTCACATCTTTCCTTATAAAATTCTAAGATTTAAGATGTTTTTTGATTGCATTGTGTTACGTAAAATGTAATAAATAGTGGTTTACAATATTTTTCATGTCAATTATTATTGTTTGGAGGGCAAAGAACATAGATGTTCCATTTGAAAAACTAAATTTGGTAGCATTTCCGGCAACACCGGATGTGCTAAAAAATTTTAATACATTTATTAAAAAAGTCAAGAATGAATATTATTACTTAAATATTTACTTTTTGAAAAAAAGAAGTAAGTTTAGGTGTTATCAGCCGGGGCGACATGGACCGAACACCCTGTATATGTATAATAAAAAAACGGACTGTAGTGTATTACCACAGGAGGTGCAGAATGAGTTTAGTAACAAATGTTGTGTCAATCTGTTTGCGTTCGTTTAAAGACAATAACAAATTTTATAAGTAATTTAGTTTTCATTGTTTGGTAAAGACGCTAATCTGAGATAAAATAATCGGAGCACAAAGTTGAGGAGGCGTTTGTGCTGGTGGAGAGATAACGAGTGGAAGTGGTGCAGGACAATAGACGGGCGCCAGGACACAAGAAGTCAAGTGGCCGCACGGGGCCATTAGAAAGAATCGTCCATAGGGATCACACATAATGGTCTCTACCAGTTGGAGGGTCATTAGAGTAGTCAGTGTGGAGTTCCATTCACCGCATCTCCACTTTCTATAATAAGAATTCCGCTTACTGTTGATTGATGTTCAATAGCAATTGGTTTTGTTAATGTTACCAGCATCCCCGAGCGATGCAAAAAAATAAAACAACCTACAGAGAGATTTTTTCAATGTTTTTATTTAAAAATAATGTTTTATGCATAGTCCGACGTGAAAACTTATTCGGATTGGCGGTTGTATTAGTTGGAGACATGTTGGCAAATTGGGGCTAATTGTCTGAAGCTCCCTAATTTATACTGGGGCTAATTTGACAGAGTTTGTGTACTGCTGTTATTCTTTTGTGGGGTGGGGTGCCAACTGTAGGCAAATTGAATGAAAGTATACAAATACATAAATAATTAGTTCGTGATCATTAAATCGTAACCATTAGTTTATAAATATTATGCATCACCTCAGTATAATAACAGCATAATTATATTAACTGGATTAAATTAAATTAGATACTGAAATAAGCTATTTAGGTAGTTATTAAGGATTTTTTTTTGCATAGTAATAAAGCGTTCAGCCATCAATTTGACTTTACTCGGTGCAGTCTGCATTTAATTACTTTTTGCACAGTAAAATAATCGTATATTCGCAGTACCTAATTCTGATTTGCACAGTAAAAATAACAAACGTTGAGTAACTTTAATCAAAATACAGGATGTCCTGAAAGTCGTGCACCTCCTTGAAAGGGAGTAATTAGGTAGTCCCCAGAGTAATGAAAAAATGTTTAAAAAATTCTATCTGTCAAAAAAACATTTATTTTTTTTGACATTTGACATTTTTTTATGTCTATTTAATGATACTGATGATCTTGTATATGTTTTTTCATAATTATTTAGTAAAAGCCAAAAATTTTGCCAATAAAAGCCATAAATAACACTAAAAAGAGTTACAATTTAGGATACAGCTTCCTTGTTTTCTTCTTCCTTGTTTCCTCTTCTAATAGCCTGTAGCAAAAAAAAACTATTTTTGCAACAGAAATAAATAGAGTCAAAGTGCAAAATTTAAACTCTCATAACTTCGAATTTTTTTTAGATAAAATTTTTTAAACATTTTTTCCATATTCCTGGTATAGTTGGTACCAACAATATTTGAGACTCATTATAGAATAAGACGTTTACCCCCCAAGGTGGTTCATGGAGCTTGCGGTAGAGATGCCATAAACAAATTTGCATTTCTTAGGACAGGCACGTTTCAAGGGTTTGTAGGAAAAGATGGTCCGTAACAGAAATTTGTTTTTGGGCTTTCATAAAAAAAAAAAAATAATTTTAATATTCAGCTGTATTTTGAGATTGTTTATTTACAAATCTGCATTATCACTTTAATGTTAAATTAATATATAAATTCCCAAATGTTTGCCTGTAATAAATTAAAAGCCTACCACGAAAATTTCTGAATACGGCTCTTTTGTAAATATTCAGGGTAGTACCACCAGCAGTGAAAAATTATTACGGCCGACCGCAAGGCTGCTTAATCCTCAATAAAGCTTTGCATACGTCAATCTCAAATATTCCTGGTGACGACTATATCTTATGGCATTTCTCTCTGTGGCGCGAGTTCTGACGCACCCTGTATAAATCTTGAAACAGTAGTAAATGTTTTTTACTGAAACGGTGTTGAGATCAACAGGTACAATAACAAACTAATTATCTAATTTAAATATTTAAATTATCTAGAGAAAAAATATTACCAAGCTTGCAATATTCTCTTACTAAGTGTGTAAAATATTTGTTTTCTCTACAATTGTTAAAAAAGATGACTACGCATTTAGAAGAGGTAAATCCGGGAGTGATAAATTATCGGAGGAGATAGACTTTGGAATTTAGTACCCTTCTAGGATCTTAGTAACGATTGGTTTCAGGCATAATGGTACTAAAACTTTTTAAAAGAGAATTAAATAAAGAATCTTAAAATGGTAAAATATATCGGAAACTTTGTTTCAAGAAGGATAGTCATATTTTTAAAAATCATGAAGTTTTTGCTTGCGGCGTTTTTTTATAACTATTATTTATTAACAATAATAATAGTTAAATTTGGTTTTTAAACTCTTTTCACAAATTTATATCTTAGTATTATTAAAAACAATTAAATTTACTTTGTATTTTGAAAATTTTATTGTTGTCTCGGAAAAAATGCTACTGTTTTTAAACAGCTATTTATGCAAAAAGTTGCTAAATGAGCGTGTTTTTCACTAGACGTAAAAACCACGAGTGTAAAGATTGATCCAACAAGTCGTGTGAAAAAAGCATTTTGCATCGTGTTCCATACAAGATTTTTTCCAATGTGGTTGTGACAAGCATAGGCATCAAATTCGAAATTTAAATCTATTATATATATATACATATTATATAACTAATGATGAAATTAAGCACATTTGACAATTAAAATGACATATCACAATGTTTGCTTTTCACAGTCAAATTGGAAAATTTTATTTTTGCAATTTTTTTTGTTTTAGTTTTGTAAAAATTTTATTCTATCTGGAATCAAAAATTTTTGGTTCACAATACTAAATAGTTTTTTAAAATAATAATTGTTAAACATGCTTCAATAGAAAACCAATCATTTTCTTCAAAATAAAAAAAAATAGATGATAACTTCTGAGAAAATACTACTTCGTACAAATTATGATCTTTTTTGTATACGCCCCCGGAAATAGCTGTTTTAGAGACTCATTTGGGTCCTTACAATTAGTCTTTTACGGACTCAATAAAATACTACGTAAAATGGTTATTTCAGGTTGGTACTCAGTCCCCAAAAACAGTTTTTTCGGACAAAAAGTCATTTTGGTTACCATGATGGCAATTTTTTTTTAATTAATAAGAGGTGTAAATTCGTTTTTTGGGTGCTTTAACAAAAAAACTTTGTTTGTAACACATATGTACCTAAAACGATTTTGCGGACCCATCTGCTGACCCAGACTCGGCTTCGCCGCGTCCTAAAACTGTGTTTTAGATACTTGTAACAAAAATATCAATTTTCTGGAATTCTAAAAATTTAGCTTCATTTTAGATAACTAATCTTTTAAAAGGTTTAAGACGATCTACAGAACAATGCAACGCAAATTATATGATATCTTCGTTTGAATTACGTATAGTTTAATTCTGAATCAAAGTTTTAATTTTCCTGAACCGACTGGTAGCTGTTTCTAGTTTAGGTTTTGTTAACGATTCATGTAGAAAAGTAAAATGCATATCAAACATGGAATGTTATTAAAATAATAAATTTTTCTTTGTTTTTACCGGATGACCGGTCTTAAAAACTCAAACATAGGGAAGTAATAATGTTTTCATCAGTTCTTATTAAAAACAAGAAAACGTGTCATAAAGAAAATCAAATATGTTTTAAACACAAAAGCCCTTTCTGCATTAGAGTAATTATTAATTATTAACTCCAATTAAATTCTAAAAAACTTTGACGTTTTTGACAACAAGTATACCGCATACTTATTTTACTTACATATTGAGAAATTTGAAAATTGTATTTTAAAGTAAAAATATCATTTTTATTCTTATTTTTTGTATTATTTGACACGAAATAATTTTATCTCTCCATAGGTATACCATCACCTTACTTATATATTGTATTGGCGAGCAGAAATCAGCAAAAATGAACAATACCATGTTAATTCCCTATTTTCGCGATTGAGACCGGACACCCGGTATATTTACATAGATACAGAGCGTTGTAAATTGCTTGTGTTTTACTTTTATATAAAGTAAAGGGTCATTTGTGTCATGTGAATGTTGAAATTTTTGTTTAATTTATTACATTACTTTCTTCTAAACACTTGAGAATTCGTGGAATCGTTGTTTTAATGTAAAGGTTCTGAATAAATTAATTAAGATATAAAATATAAATTATATTTACTGCATTTATACATTATACAAATTAATGTTTATATACACAAGTCATAATTACTGATACAACTATAAATAACATGTTAACATCAAACAAATTAAAAACAAGATTATTAAAACTTTCCTATCTTAGATAAATTTGTCATTAAAAGATACAAAAACTGCTTTTTAAAAGTGTAATAATCATTAATCACATACTTCTACTATTGATAAATGTGTGTAAATAAATGTTTACGTTTACAACTAAAGTTGACATCCGTGAACGTATGTAACATTATGAAAGATTGCAGCTGCCGCCGTGGTCAAAAAACTGCAAGGTGATTGTGCTCCATACCGGGGAATAACAGCAGGTTGGCAGCAAGGAGTAGGATCTCCACCTGCCCCTCGCAGACTTCCTGTACTTAGTAGATCTTTTTCCATCGACGCTTGATGTCTCAGTTGTTCCAATCTGAGTTGATTTTGTCTTTTCCATTTGGTCCTATTTACAAGAAAATTGTAAAATGAAGAGGAAAAAAGGGCAAATTACCGTCGGTTTTGATACCAGGTCTTGACTTGAGTTTCCGATAGATTCAGAGCATCGGCAACATCGCTGCGATCCGCCACCGATAAGTATTTCTGGCACCGGAATTTTCTCTCTAAATAGGCGAGTTGCGCATGAGTAAAAGCCGTTCGTCTTCGGCGTGGTTTGCGTCCCTTTGCCGCCTCCGAGGAATTTTCCGGTCCGCCCACCGTCGAAGGGTATGTCCCTCGCTCGCCTTCGCACTCCAAATGGTCCGAAGTTTCGACATCTTCTGTTCCTGCTGGAAGAAAATTTTCAGCTTGATAACTCGATAATTTTTGAGTTAAGGGTGGATTTTATCCCGTTTTGTTCAAAGGAGTGGAAACACTTTAAGTGCGGCTTGTTCTTCTATCAGCCGGGAGCACTACCGGAATACAAAGCAGTTTATTCATTAAAAAGGGAAATAAACTGCTCAAAACGCATATAAGACAACAGGGGTCTAATTGGAGAATCTCTTCGTGGGTTTGCGTAAAAATGAGGCTGTGGAGTGGTGAAGGATCGGACCTTAATTAATGCCTGGGGTCGCTTAGCCACTCGCCGGTGCCTCTCAAACATTCATTCTGCTGCATGAAAGCAATTAAATTAGAATTAACACCGCATTGTAAGACTAATTATCCGGCCACCAGCATTTGCAACATTTTAGATTATAACAGGAATTATCAATTACATTAAGAGTAAAGGGAAACACCTTGGATAATTTTACAACAAAAAGACGTATAATTCAAACATTTTCAAGTTTTAATCCAAAATTCAAACAAGTAGCAGTTTTTTTGAACAAATTTGGCGGTCTTAAAAGCGCTACGCTATTACTAAGGCCTTTCGATAAGTTTACCAGAATGTAAACTGCATAATTGTTTCCAATAGCCAACAATATTTTATTTAAACTTCACTGTGTAACTTGAAAAAAAAGGATAAGTTGGACATCCTCCTTTTTTCACTGGAAAATCTACTGTTTTGACAATGATTTACACAATTTTTATACAAATTCACTAACAATTTAAATTACATCCTATTTATTCAATAAAAAAAGTACATAGGTACAATAAATTCTACTGATACTGAATGGTTTTAATTAAAATTAAAAAAAATGCATTCACTCTAAAAATATTTTTTTGAGATAAAGTTACTTTTACATCATTTTCATTTTATACAAAACATATTCATTTGTGACTTATTTCACTTCAAAAAGTGTATCTTTGATATCTGTTTCAATTTTTTTTCCTTTTAATTCTCATTTGTTTTCTTACACTTTAGTTCTTTACTTATAAAATCAATTAACGAAAATAATTTTTGAGCATTGAGACTGACTTAATAGTATCGACAAATCAAGATAATTTGTAATCGAGTCATCTTTAGATTTGAAAACGTATGTCTGTGAAATATCAAATATAAGCAAAGTAAAGCCAAAAAGTAAAATGGCATTATTAAAAAGACGATTATTTTATAACTAAATTTATAATTTACCTTAAAAAAACGGTCCTATTGTTATACAAGTACGTCGGTGACTAATTCTAGCCCATTCTGTCGTTTTACCTTTCAACTTATCATTTTATTTGACGTTTTATGTGCAGTTAGTTCAAAAACAGACGTTTTTGGATCCAAAGATGACTCGATTACAAATTATCTTGGTTTCTCGATATATTAAGCATCAAGAACGGTAAGGACATTTTACCGATCGAAGACAATTGTTTGGAGGAGGAGCGAAACGAAGATGGGTAAATCCTAACCGTTCGTGATGCTTATGACATTTTTTGTGCGATTGATTTTTGTTAGTATTTTTAAATACTTTGGCGACAGCTTTGAATGCTTATCGACGAGTTTGTCGTTAACAACAATAAACAAAAATACTTACCGACGAGTTTGGGATAGCAACGAGTAAATACAACTTACTGTCTTGGAAACAGACGTAGTAAGCAATCGAATAGCGTCTAATTGAGCAAAAATTATTTTTCTTTATTGTCATATTTTTTAAAAGGTATATAAGATGAGTCTTAACTTTTACGCATAATTTAAGGGTAGGTCAGGTTATGCCAATTAATAACTTATAGTCAAAAAAAAATAATAAAAGTTTCTTAGTTACCGAAATACAGGGTGTCAGAAGTCGCGTCTCAGAGAAAAATTTCAAGTAAGATAAGATAGCAGAAACATGGAAAAAATGTTTAAAACATTCTATCTGTCAAAAAATTTTGACACAATTATTTTTTGACATTTGACATTTTTTATGTCTATTATTTAATGATACTGATGATCCTGTATATGTTTTTTATAATTATTTAGTAAAGGTACAAAAATTTTGCCAATAAAAGCCACAAATCATATTAAACATAGTTACAATTTTGGATACAACTTCTTTGTTTTCTCTTCTAATAGCCTGTAGCAAAAAAAATGGAAAAATATTTTTCCAAGAAATAGAGTCAAAGTGCAAAATTTAAACACTCATAACTTTTTTGTAGATAGAGTTTTTTCACATTTTTTTTATGTTCCTGGTATCTTTCCTGACATGGCATTTTTCTCTGGGGCGCGAGTTTTGGCGCAGCCTGTATAGTATTCAGAGTTTAAATTTGATTTGAATCTCGGTTCTTCCTTGACTGTGCCATGTTTCCCGTGTTTAACCAACAAGAATTCTTCGCCTGAAGATGATAAAATAAAGAATCGCCGCGAGGAATTTAATAGTTTTATTTATCCTGTGTCCTATAATACCATTTTCGACGGAATCAAGTATCAACATTTCATGGACAAGTACAACAAAATGGAGATTTATTTTTAACTTTTTCCACATCAAGTACTATTCCATTATTACTAAGTAGGTATACATTTTTATACTCGAAGTCATAAAATGACGATAAATAGTAACTATGTATATGCAAATTTACAAATTTTTTTATTTTCATCATTAAAATATCAGGAATTATATTTCTTACTGTATTTATTTTTTATGTAATGCTTAAAAAAAAAATCTTCAACTATTTTGTAAGCATTTAAAATGTTTCAGTTAATCTTATGCCCGGTTTTACTAAATTTTACTGAATTTTGAACTAAAAAAAGGATACTAAGAAAATATCTCCTAATTTTATTTTGTACTCAGTGTTAATTAGTGCTTTAGCAACTAATGTCAGTAGTTAAAGTAGTCTTTTATCATCTAGTGAAATAAAGTAATTTTTATCTACTGTTTAGATTCAAGAAATTTTGATAGGTGAGTACAAAATAAAACGAAATATTTTACGATAAAGATTGTTTATCTACTCTTGAAAAAAGTCCACTCGTGATTTCGTCACTCGTAAACTAAACCTTTTCACTCGTAGATAAAAAAATTCTTTATGGTATTGTATACTAAGTAACTATTATATTGCCTAAACATATTTTACTTAAGAAGTGTAGTGTTTCCGTTTTTGTTATTTCAGAATTTAGACAAGTTGTTCACTTGCTGAAATAAAAAACACAATTTTATTGAAAATGTAAAAACTAAATTCCTCTGTAACTATTGTTGCTTTTAACAAAAATGAAAGTAATCCTGCATTTTTGTTCTTTTACGCTCAGTTGATGTCATCTTTTTACATATTAGGAAACACTGAGTTAACCTTTGCCTTCACCTTTTAAATTTGATCCGGTATAAGAAAAAAATTAAATATCTGCATGCTAATAGTACATCTTCAGTTTAAGGTCAAGAAAACGGTGATTACGTCTTCATTACATAATTAGTCACTATTCACACTCAGAGACATCAAACAGTAGCTCATCAATAAAATTAATTTATTGCTTGATGGAAAAGTAATTACCTTCATTGGAACTTAATACATCTCCTAAAAGGTCTCTTATCAGAAACGATTTATGCTCTTGCATGCTTGAGTCCATTAAAATTCACTTTCACATTTTAAAAACATTCCAAAAATTAGTTTACTTTGATTAAGTGCAATTTAAATTAGACGCAACTGTATTTAATCACTTTAATATAAAAATATTTAAATAGTGTTAATGGATATGTTTGAGTAAACTTGTATCTACGGTGACAGTGATGTGTGATAAATGACAAGTTAAGATATAAGCGGTATAAAGCTCAGCATCCCTAATAAACGTCACCCCTGTAACCTATAACTCCACCCTTCGTATTATCAAGCTCCACCTCCGCTGAAAATGCAAAAGTTTGCGAGATTAGATTAACATCTCTGAAGCTTATTGAAGCTGAATTTGTCTGATTTTTAAACGAACCGATTTAACTTTTAGTTAATGAGAACTTATTTCAGTAATTCAGTATTTTAATTCGGATTTGTTTTTACATTTATTTTGTAAACCGTACTTAAATAATTATATTTAGATTATACATATAGGGTTATTCATAAATATGAAGCAATATTTGAACCTCAAAAATGCCCTAAGTTAATTTAAATAATCACTTGTGTCCTACCTTTAGGTACTGGTAAGAATTTTGCAACTCTTGGAATTGGGATATGTTAGATTTTTTTTGTAATAACTTCGAAACTATTTGACCAAATATTATAAAATTTAGAACAGTTACTTGCCACAATATACCTTTTAAACTGGTAATCACAAAAACCGGATACATCTACTCAATTTCCGGTTGCTGCAGTTGCAGGTTACATTTACTATGTTTTTGTGTTTTTATGTTCTCTTAACATTAATTTTTTATTGCTCAAATCGATAGACTAATCGAATTCGAATAATGTATGTATTTCGACATGTAAATCTTAAAACACTCTCCATGTATATTCAAAATGTTCGAGCTAAAGCCTTTTCATCTACTGTCTTTGGTATAAAAAAAAAACAAGTTTCAGATTTCGAAACTAGAGAAAGCATTGTTTTATGTAATATGTAATATACTTTTATAAAGAATATTATATTAGATAGAAACACATACACTTAGGTGAAAACAACTCATTATAACATTATCCACGACAACGATTACGTGAAGAAACAGACATATATAAAATGTTTAAATATTTTGTATTTTCTAAACAAAATAACCTTCCTTTAAAGAAATACACAAATAGGTAGATACTTATTTAAATTAATTTTAATGAAAAGTCAGTTGCTAATTTTAAAATAACAATAGAGAATTATTTTTTTAATATATTACCAGTTTTGCTAATTTGCAAACAATCAAACATTTATACTTTTTTAATCGATTTTAGTTATAATTTTTTTGTTGACCTTCTCTGTTATTTACCAGCATGATAATGAAAACATAATATTATGTAAAAAAAAGAGTTTTAAAGCAATGCTTTTCGCAATTCCCATTTTTTGAAAAGTGAATAATTATAGATACACTGTTCTTTAAATGTCGAATCAATTGTTCAGAACTGTATACAGAGTGCTCTACCTTTCAGATCTAATATCTCCATTATTTGCCAACGGATTCTAAAGAAATTTAAAATACAGAGAATTTAGTAGGTGGACATAAAAAATGCTAAATTACATCAAATTGTTAATCTCTAACAAAAAATGCTATAAGCGAAAATCTTTCCTTGAAAGAGGTCTCACTTTCAAGAAAAAAAAATAAAATTGTGTTAATAGTGTCTGAAAATACAAATACATAAGCGGCTATAAAAAAAGCGATATTACCAAATTATAGTCGTCCCTATATGTCAGGCGATAATGACGTTAATCATTGATGTTTATTGTTTCTAACATAAAAAAGTTAATAACTTAAATTAGGAACTGCATTTATTGGACTAACCAATTTAATACAACAAAACATGTTCAGAGGTACTAGAATTGGCATCAACATCAATAGTTCTAAAAGTTGTAAAAAAAATAAAAGGTGTTCTAACTTAATTTACCGCAGGTTTTTAGGGTTGAACAAAATGGTACTTGGAGACGTTAAACTATTGTTTTAGAGTTAACCTTGACAGAATTCTTTTAAAATTAGGTCAAAATTTTAACAACATAATTTGTTTACATAAACTTGGTAATAATCATATTTTGGATTCGTCGACAGCGCGTTTAGTGGTTCAAAAGTTTCGCCCCTTGCCCTTAAAGTTTTACTCAATTGAATGTAATTTTTTTCTAATTTTAAAGTTTTAAAATACAACATTTTCATAATTGAACAGGCAAATAATTCCTTTAATTTGGATTATCTAATGGTATGATTGGGGTCTCCCGGCACCTCCACCATTTCTTACTGTAACAAAAAACCTATTTAGTTGAAAAAAAAATTTTACTTAAGAGTTTATTCACATGAATAAGATAGTGGAATCAGAAAATAAAATTTACTTTCTGAAACTGACAGTGGCGATATCTTCAATGAAAAACATTTCGATTACAGATCACAATTTAGTCGGTGTTCTGTGCAGTAACTCTCACAATTAACAGATGGCGCCCACTTACTTAAACTTACCACAGTAGTCGTAAACCAAAATCTAAAATTTAACAAGTTTTAAGAAAACATAAGCATAGATTAGAAATAATAATAATAAGTGCAGTTTTACAACGACTTCTTAAAAACGATTATTGTTTTGTCTAGTTTGTGAGGGATAGAAAAAGTTTGTAATAAGGTTTATAAGTAGCGGTGTATTTATAAAGATGACTCATATTTATTATTGTTTTTTGTAAGACTTCTCCTTTCATCTTACCTGTGAATGAAGTGATTAATTTAAATTATTAGTTTCTGTTGTTGCTTGTCAGGTAAGTTAAAATTTAATTCATCTTAATTACTTATCAGTTTTAATACTTGTGTCGTAAGTTATTACTCGTCATGTAAACCAAATGCGATTTTTCTTTCGAACAACGTAAATATTTTAAACGGAGTTTGTTGTTAAACATGATTAATTGACTTTAGGTAAGCGTTGTTTACTTTGCAAAATTTATTTTTTTACTGTTTATATTTTAGTCATTATTTGAACAATACTTTAAACAAAAAAATAGTAATCAAAATTGTTGTTAATAGTGTTTTTTATTATGTAGTTTCTATATTGAAATTCCAAAACCTCTAGCTACTATTTTACTACCTAGTACAAAGTCTTGCACCTACTAAAATACATAACTGATTACGTTTTAGTGTAGGTAGATTATTAAAATTCGCAGGTCCATATTAAGAATGTATCGAGCACACTTTCTATAGCGTTGGACGCGCATTGTAGGCGATTTGTGACAATTTTTACAGAGTTGTGTTTTTAAATTATCGCAAAAAATAATAATGGGCACATTAAATTGTAAATTTATAACACATAATTGACATTTTCTTTTTTTTTGTAAAATGATTATACCTACTGCCGCATCATTTCTTACATGTTCTTTTATTTACACAATTAGCTGTTTATTTTAATTTTTTAAATTCAAAATTTTAAATTTTTAAACAAAGTGCTTTGTCTTATTTATTAAAAGAAATACATTAAAAACAAAGTTAGACAAGAAAATTATAAATACATATACGTAAAGCTGCATGAATTTAAAAAAGTTGGTACAATTTTTTTTTTGCTTCTTCAATGTTAATAATTTTGTCTATTTGCCGAAAATTAAAAGAATATAATTATTAAAACCTTATAGAAATAACAATTTATTTACTACTTAGATTAAAAGAGATTTATTTTATGACATTATGTTTTTTATAAAAAAGAGTAAATATATTATGTAACTAGTGCTATAAACGCCACCATAGACGTGAGTTTTATTAGGCACGAGCGAAGCGCAGTGGAGCGAGCGAGTGTTTAATAAATCGAATGTCTACAGAAGTTTATGCACGTGTTACATACTATACTTTTTTTGCGACTACCACAAAAGATTTACTTAAATTAAAAGTTAAATTACAATTAAAAGTTAAATGACAGAAAGCTAACTTCAGCTCGTGACTAATACGACAGTTGCTATTAGCAACATAACTAGTACGCATATTAATCACGGTTTGTCAAGACACTCACTTAGCGTCATGAAAACATATACGATAATCCGTGGTTTAGATGTGGGAGTAGAAAAACAGTATTGCAATACTTTTTTAGGATTGTGCAAATTTATAAAAGTTAAATCAAAAAAAAATTATATTTCTTTACATTATAATAAAGTGCTTGATAGAAAATGTTAAACAGTTGAAAAACTGCATTTTCAGATTGATAATTTTTTAAAATTTGTGCAGTAATAATTTTTATTATTGTAGTTTCTAATATTTATTTTGTTAAAATGCAACAACTATTAAAAATGTATAATATATAAATTAAAAAAAAAATGCAAAAAGAGACTATTTTTCCCGTTTATTGTAATTGTGATCTGAAATATGAACGACGCTAGAACATAATACGAATTTCGACTATTTTAACAAAGCGCTTCAAGAGATTACATTTTTTTCAAGAAACTGTGTGAAATCTGACAATGTTCATTTAACTAATTTCCAGACGAAACAGAAGTAAATGAATTATTATTAAAATAAAATCAGTGGGATCTGAAGAAACCAATTAGAAATGTATTGTTCTAAACCACACCCTATTCAAATAGACAGAGGTCAAAGAACTGCAATCTTACTGTGCCATAAGATTTAATAAAACGTGTGGTAAAAGCATGTACGTATTATTAATTCTAGATTAAACATGAAGTCGGTCCATTTAAGATGCTCGGATCAAGCTAATTATTCATCAAGTTGATTTTCCTTGGGCTTGGGAGAGGAAGGAGGCCTCATGTCCCCATGACAGATCTGACACCTCCCATTATCGGGCCATTTACCAGGTAAATACATGTTCCATAATTTATCATTTGTGTCTACTAGATTATCTGTGAAGCAATGTGCGCTTTAATAAATGAAAAATTCACTTAATTGTTTTATTAGATTGAAAGGTCGTCGGTGTGTGACTTCACTCCTATTAAGTACTGTGGGAATGCGACTTGCGTCCGTTGATATCTCAGACTTTTTTTTAATCCAGGTATATTTCAATCCTTGACGCAATTTTTTCGTGGATGACTTCCTTTCGCCGTTCACGGAATTTGTAATTATCTATAATCACAATTATATTTTACACTGAGTGAATACTAAATGACAATTATTACGTTCAATTTAGATCACGTTTTGAAATAGAAATGATTTTAACAATCTTTTACATCAAATGTATTGTTTCCATTACAAAGCAATGCCGGTTTCTGTGGTTAATATGTGGATTAGCAACAGCACGAGGTAAGATAAGTTGCGGTTTTTTGCACATTAAAGACAAGTTTTCCGACAAGTTTAAAATAAAATATGATGTATGATGTATTGTTTGTGCTTTGATATATTCCGCATTATCAAGTTTTTTTTTAATATATTTTATTTATTATTATACAGAGTGTTTCAAAACTCGCGCCCCAGAGAAAAATGCCAAGATACGAGCAACATGAAAAAATGTTTCAAAAATTATATTTTTAAAAATTTCAAAATTATGGGAGTTTATATTTTGCACTTTGACTTTATTTATTTCTTTAAAAATATATTTTACATGTTTTTTGCTGCAGGTTATTGTATCTATGTTTAACAATATTTGTGGTCTTTATTATAATTTTAATACGTTGACAAAAATTTATAATTTACTTTACTTAAGTCTAATCCTATAACTTTAAAATTATAATGGACAAAAAAATTTAGACTTACAATAACAAAAATCCAAAAAAGTAACAAGAAAAAACAACTAGAGAGAAACATTTTTTAACTTTCGGAAAAATAATTACATACCTATGTAATTGTCAATTTTTCAATTTATTCACATTTAGACTAAAGACAAAAATAATTTTAAATTCGGAATCGAAGAAGAAAAATTTACTCTTGAACTGTTTTCTATCTGTACATTTTTTACTTTAGCAGGTCCATTTAAACATTTACGTAATGTAGGCGATAAGAAAAGGTATTTATTTATTACTAATTACCTAATGTAGACAAACTTATGCCAACAATGGGGTATTCTATTTAGAATGCAGTTTTCCACTACTTACCTATGTCCAAATATGCACAAGCTTTCACAATAATAAAATTTCTTCTTTTTTATGTCATATTAAATCAACTGATTAAAGAACTTTTTAGTCCTTATCTTATTATAGTTATTATTAACATTCGCTCTTTTTTTATCAAAAATAGCTAGATAAAATGAATCGTGAAAGTCGTATAAAAAATAAATAAAGGTTACTTTATTCATAAAAACTATTGTAACACGATTATCCTTTTACCAAATTTCGTATTTTATGTAATTTTTGCAACCTGCTGACCTTTTCTTAGCATTTGTTGTAAACGCCGCCGCCGGCAGCAAAGAATAAATATCAAGAACGTGTAATTTACTTGTTTGATAATAACAAAAGTAAATTTATTCTAGAATCATTTATTAATAAATGTACAAATGTTCAAATCCTCTTCTACGAACGACTTATCTTTGGAAGTATTTACGTTAGTTGATCAGGCTTGACGTATACATCGACGTCAACAGTTGGTGGTAGTAAGGGTATGTCATATGTTTTATTATAATTGAAAACAATATTCACTTCTCTGCTTCGGTCTTCACAAATTATCGAAGGGTACCAAACTTCCAATTTGTTGTCTTCGGCGTACTTCCGAACTTTCTTCAAACAGGAACACTCGAATGATATATTGTCTACAAAAGTTAATTTAGTTAATCCACTTTGGAACATAGCGTCTGGAAAACACTGCAGTTGGTTCGTGTTTACTTGTAGATTTTGAATAGTCCGGTTTATGAAAATATTTTCCGGGAGAGTGGACAGTTTGTTTCCATTGATCCTCAATAATTGAATGGAATGGTGACTGTTGAAAGCATCAGGATTAATTTCTGTTATCCTATTTGAAGAAAATCTCAATTTCAAAGGTCTTTTTTGATCCATATTTTTAAAAGCTTCCGCTGGAATGGCTTTAATGTCATTATAAACAGCACTTAATTTATACACTTTGGGGCTGTTTAAAAACCAATTTGGGTTGATTTCTTTAATTTGGTTGTTATTCAGTTTCACAATTTCTAAATATGTGTTGTTATCAAAGGCTTCCGTTTCAATTGCTGATATCAGATTTTGGGATAAATCAATTTCCTTGACTTTAATATTGTTGAATATGTTTTTTCGAATTGTATTGATTTGGTTTTGGACGATTCTTATTAGAGCTAAAGTTGGTGTTACGTTGAAAGCACCTTCATGAATCGTTTGCACGCTGCTGTTAACAATTTGCAAAATGGATAATTCGTTTTGGACTAGGAAAAAATTTTGACACACTTCTGGTAAAGTTTCGTTAACGATCAGTAAATGAAAAATGTCTTTTTTATACTCAAAAGGGCTCTGAATTGTTATATTTTCACCAGCACTATCAATGTCTTGAAACACTGTCACATTTAACTTGACGATTGTTTGATTTCGTCCACAATCACAATTCACTAAAACTAGTAATAGTAAAAAAATTAATACTTTTAGGCTGTCCATTTTGGAACTATAACGTTAATACGTCCGTCTAATTTTGAACATGATTTGTTAATAAACATGTACTTTACAATCAGTGTCGAAGTTCAACGTCTTGGATAACCCTCGGTGATAAGATATCAAGAAAGCTAATTTTAAAACTTACTCCAAGACATAATTTATATTTAGATTTGCAATTACAGCGTTCATAGACTTTTAAAAACACGGGAAACAATAACCGTTATTGTAATAGATAGTTAATTAGGTTTAATATTTTGAACACAAGAGATTGGAGGTCAACCGAGATTTCAGACTTTTAAAGGCTGAAACCACAAATCAAAATCGTTCATTTTCAAATGTTTGTTGGTGCTTTTTCTACTTTTCGGTACTAAATTATTTAGATAGTATTGAAAAAGCATTTCTTTAATTAAACTTTTGCCTCCACAATCAAGAAAAAAAATTCTGGAAGTGAACTTATTTGGAACTTAATTGGAAGCACTTCTAAAAATAGCATCGTTGCTCATCTAAAAAAGGGAAAGGAAATACGCGTACATCATTAGATGATGGGCGAAATTTTGTGCTAAAACCACAAATGCAACATGAAACAGTTCGTTGAGTTGGCACTAATTATTTCTAATTTTTTGGGTAAAATGCCAGGTGATTAGGTGAAGACACTCGATGAATCACGAAATACAAAATTATTGTGAAACTAAAACGAGTTTATCAGAATTCATAATGTGTCATTAAATTACAGAAAATTGATGCCTGAGGGCAAATCAAGATCAGCTGTTCGCTGAGAAGGACGTTCATTAACAATGAAATAATTCGCATTTGACTAACATTTACCGAGTTGAGACGTAATTACCTAATTATTCTTTCTCGGAACGGTCGTGAAAATGTTGCAGATCCAAACTCATTTTGCAATTATAAATTAATTACTTTGTTTCATTCAGTTTATTTCAGTGGATTATTCATGGTTGTGGCCCCGGTTCGATCGAACTTCACCTGTCGCTGGAGAGATTAGTTCCAATCCACGTTTCGAACCCAATACATTGTCCTACTGTCTGTTCTCTGACCTCTAATAACTTCTTCTAACAGTTGCGTAGGAGGACTTAAAACGAAAAAAATAAACAATCTGTGATTTTTCCTTGTTCCGGTATTTTGCGTGAAAGCTCAACTAAGCTGGCGGCCCCAAACGAAGATGACCAACAAAGGTAAAATCAATTAATATTTATCTTTTTTTATTAGTCATAAATACAATAAATAGCACCTCTTGCATTTAATTCTTATAATTTCGCGTTTCATCCGGCTTCATTAATTAGATGCTGGTGTCATAATTATTTTTAGTTTTTTTTTATGAAAATAATCTTTATAACAATAGCCACCATAAACAAATAACACAAGTGTCATAATTTTATGTTAAAATTATGTTGTTTTTCTTTTATTAGAAAATACAAACAAGCTACACATATTGAGCAAAAATTGATATTAATTTTTAATTAAATTATGTTGTTATAAAATTAATGTTTTAATTCAGTAGACCCGAATATATATTGTGTCATCTAGGAATTAATTAAAATAACTCTGTCATGAGCAAATTAATGTTTCTACTCAGTGTAATTGACACCAAATTCAAACGTGCTGTACTGCCGTAACTGTCATTAAAAGTTCTTTTTAATATGTAAAATTATGCAGAAATTCCTTTAAAGAGAGACATGAGTGTGTGTTACATAGTTTTTTTTTGTACAATCCTCATTTGTTTCTCTGTTAACACAAAATTAATCTTGAAGAATATCTAAAAACTTGTTTGTGATGTTGCTTTAAAAATCATCATTTTTCCGTTGAAAAAGCGACAATTATGAGGGTAAAAATAAATTAGTCTCTTTGTGAGTCATCATTGTATCAAATTAGTCATTTTTGGGTGTACAAACAGTAATTGTCTTGTTTTCAATTTCAAGATGTGAAATTTGATACAAATCGTCATTAAACTACCGAGAAACAAAAGATGTAGTTTTAGTTATTTATTTATTATTGTAATAAACCGGCCGCTGCCACCTATTAATGTGTTCAATTAGAGTTTTGTAAAAATACGCATTACTGTTTTTTAATTACATATTTGATGTCCAAACAGGACACTTATTGAATCAACAATTGCATCATTTACAATTCAATTATTTATGTTTGAAAATAACAGTGACACCATTGATAAATTTAGTGTGGATGCACTCTCTTGATGATTGATTGCCTGTTTAAAAAATCAATTGCCAGACAAATTAATTTTGGATATTTTTTTTGAATCATTCGTATGAGTCGTTAAAGTAAAATTGTGTAGGTGGGTACACAGGTGAGTGACCGACGAAAATTTTATTTTTAATAAGTGACAACAACTCGTCATTGAAAACCTTCAATGACTTTCTCTACAGCTGGAAAATAGTATAATAAAAATAATTAATATAATAAAAGTAATAATTAATATAATAGAAATCGATGGATTCTGCGTGTATGTCACGTAATGAGCATATTTAGCCCCTTTATATGAGCTTTGCAAAAATGTTGAAAATCACGAAGTCTGTTCATGCTAGACTGTTGGGTTACTTGAATTACCTTATACTGGTAGGTGGTGATGAATTATTATTCAGACATGTCGCAGTAGGTCGCGAAAGCTGTTGGTAAATTTTTAACAAATTTTATGGGCGTGGGCAACTGAAAATTATTTTTTGCATAGAAAATACAACAGAAGAAGATATACAGAACGACAAAAAAAATTATAACGATTGAAAAAAGAGTTTTCAGCTAGCAAAATTTGTGCCAGCAGCTGCGGTTATACAAATTAGGCAAATTAATTATTTTTAGTTCAATTAGGTGGAGTTTTTGCATCTAATAAATCTAAATCAAACATTCTAAAACTAAAGTAACAAAGAGGAAGTCTTGGCTGAAAAATTCTATAACAAAATAATTTTATTTCAATAACCAATATTCGTTACAGGAAAATATAAAAACATGAGAACTATTTTTTTAATATTCGAGCTTTTGGTGCTCTGAAACATTTGAACTAGGTTCAAGTTTCGACAATACACCTACTCTGTGTTAAGTTGATATTTATCTTGAGAAGCCTTGTATGGGTACCAATGTCATGGCTACGTCATTTCTTCTACGTTGAAAAAAAAAATACATGCCGCATTATTAATTGGAAGAAATATTTTCAATAATACTAATTATGATTTCTAACTTAGTGTAGCGTATTCTAATGATGTAAAAATATAGAAAGTATTTTCAGTTTCTGATCTAAGATCGCCGATTATTTCACAATTAAAATGGTATGACGAGGAATGTGAACACCATCAAGTACACCTTAAGTGTCAAATGACTAAGTGATCTTTTCACTGATTTATGAAGAGATAACTGTATTACTCAGCTCTAAGAATAAGTCTTGTTACAACTTCCAAAAATGATGACAGTCCTTAAGCATCATGAAAAGGCAATATACTGATTTGTAAATAGTTCAATGAACTTTAAACAAGAAAAACAACTAGTCCTTTTCTCTTTATATGCTCCACACGGGTATTAGCACAAAGAAAATATCAGAAGAATATTGCGCAAGCATGGTGGATATTGTCACAGTTTTGCAAATAAATTTACTTAACTGTTATAAGTACAAAGATTAGCTAATCTTAAACAGCCATTGTGTAAATTCTATTGTTTACGGTAAACAGTATACAATATAGCTTAGAAATCCCGAAACCCCCCAAGCTGCATGACATCATCACTAGCTTTTCAGAAAATCAGACCTTAGGAACAAGTTTTCATTAGGCGAAAAATGATAATTAAAATTTGTGAAAGTAGTCATTATTTATTCTGGCGGCCAGATTCACGGACTCGCATAAAAACCGTGGGCATATTTTTAATTAAGAATACACATTTTACATAAAAATTAAAAACAATAGCAATAAATTGAAATATGATATGTTTACCACGTGTCACAGACGCTACTGAAATATTCAAATTGAGATGTTTTTGTGATTACAAAATTTCTGGAGGTTACTACACTGAAAAGACTGCACTTTGCAACTGTAAAAGGAAGAAATAAATTTACAATATAAATATTCATAATTGGGGTCGCTGATTGAGCCATAATCGTTGATTAAATTATAATTTTATTAAAAAATCTGGCTGTGAATAGAGAGATAAAACCAAAGGATGTAGTCCTTCACGAAGAAACACTGAATCAGGATGAGAAGAAAAATAAACGATTTCTAACAGAAGTTTACGCAATTGATTTGCATTATTGAACGATGACCACAAATTTGCATTTTATATATTTCTAAATATACCAATGACGAGTAAACCGACTGTTTTCTTTTTTTCTTTCGTTTACAAAATGGCAAGTGAGCCAAGGTTGCGTGAATTCGGTTCAGAAACAGACTTCTATCACTTCAGGGTGTTGTTTATAATTAAGGCAATTGTCATAAATCATGACTACAGTAATTAATCTGTGACTGTTTGAGAACACAGAGAACAATTATCGGCGATAATACTGTTTGGTTATGGAAATGGTAATTTTTATTGTGTAAGTAATGCGACAAAAAAGTATGATTCATCGCGAATTGTTCCTTTTCCGTCTAAAGATCAAGGAAAGGGCATATCAATAAAATAAATGTCCTTAGTGTCGGACAAGTTGATTTGGAGAGTTGAAATTGTAATTCGGCTAAAGTGTATCCTTTGAAAGGTTCCGATCGTGACATTACTTTTTATGAGTATCATCCAAGTTACCAACCTTCCATTACCATATTAGCTCCAAACCTTAGTTTAGAGGTGACAACGCGACCCGTAAATCTCGGTTCATTGTGACTGTCTATAAATTCAACAACTTGTCGGAAATAATAGTAGGTTTACGGTGAAGGCCATCTTGCACAGATTACAATTGTAGCTAACTAATTATCTACTTCCATGTAAAGAAATGCAGCATGCAATGCAGAAATACAGTTGAAATAAAATCGATGGCCACTCAAACATTGATTTGCTAAGATCTGTGTTGACTGAAGAAAATTACGTAATTTCTCAAGAAACCGCAATTTTTTTCAAAAAGTCTCTTTAAATAGAACTGATATTATAGATAAGTTATTGCATAAAACGTGTAGGTAAGTGGCTTTCGCTCCATGTCCATATAAACTTCCTTGTTTTCCAGTGTTATAAGATGTTACCAGTGGCTCATTTAAGTCGTACATCACTGTCTAAAGAAAAATAAGTTTTCGCACGTTACAGTAAAATATTAGAGTTGTATTTTACCAATCTTTAAACGGATGTGTTTAATATTCATAATATTATATATAAATAATACACCGTAGAAGCTCTTCAGGTGGCCACTTTACTATTCATCGAAATCAAAATTTGCATAAGACGCGTACTCTGCATTGTGTGGGAATTTTATGACCACTTAAATCCTACCAATAACTTTTTTTTAGAAGATAATTAAACCTTGACATTGCAACAATTTAGTGGAATAACAAGATTTATGTATTTTAAACACCTATACACCTTTTTTGAAAAAATCAGGAAGTCAGTATACCATTTATTCGCTGTTTTAACTCCAGATTCTTTTTCTGCATTTTGCAGAATTATGTATACTAGTTCTGATATTGGAATACACTTTAATATTAAATCTTCAACCAGTTCTACGTATGTTCAGTGATAAATCTTGACTACATGTAAAACTATTATACATCATCATACTTACCTATTGTGTGGGAAACGTTTGGATGAAATTATCGACCAGAAAGGACTGCTTCAAACAAGTTGATTATAAATTCTTAAACGAATTAGATTTTCATGTCAATAATTGAGTGGGAGTTCGATACACTTACCTGTTGCATGCCTGATTATGTTTGTAGGTTGCTATAATAATTATCGCAATTACTAATGTTATAGTGCATGTAATTTTAGTGAAATTGAGCTCAAAGCAATCACTTCTTTTTATAGTTGTGACAAATTAATTATATGTTTATTTTGATGACACATTTAATTGCGGGTTCTCAAAAGTCTTCAACCTATACATCAAGTAATAACTGATAATTTATGATTTTCCCCCAAAGGCTAAAATATGGTTTTGTAACTTTTATTTAAGAAATTAAAGAGTTTCTTACGAAGCATCATACTTATTACAACTATAATGTTCATTCTTTATCCAGATGACAATAGAGAACGTTTGCAAAATGAACATAAATTCTTGACACGTTTAGCTCGTAAATTTATTACGTCGCCTATTAATGTAATTGTAAAGGACGTGTCGAGATCAACATTAATCGTGAGAAAACACTAATCGTCTAATTTGTGTCTTGATTTAAGCATATAAGCTGTCATAACTACGTAGTTGTTTATGGTTGCATTTTTTGGACTTCCAAGAAATATAAATGATTCTTTAAAAACTCTTGTTATTTCTTTCTTTAAATGTCAGTACACAACAGCGCAAAATTGATGCAAAATAAAAACGCAATAAACAATTTTTTTATTATCTATTTCATTCACCAGCTGTCAGTCAGGCAAGTGATGATTCTTTTCTTGTAAAGCGACGTAATAGTTTGTTTATTCAATTTGCACATTATTCTTAATGTTAAGCCTCATGGAAGTAATTTCTGACAACTGTTTTATATATAGTGTTTTAAAAAAATATGAATTATTTGGTAAATAAATGATACATGACACATTATAAAATTAATAATTGTTCGTAGACAAAAAAAAGTGTTACAGTTCAAGAAATCTGTGCAGCAGTAATTACTGTCATTATAAAATATAATTATTACAATTGGAGGCGATGTAGGTGTACAATCAACGATGCAATGATTTCCGTGTTTCTGTTACAAAGTGAGGTTAATAAGTACTGTAATTACATAAATTTAAATAAAATATTAAGACGTATATGAGCCAAATTTGCCAAGGATTTTGGTTTATAAAAAAATGCATGTAATTTATATAGTTGGATTAAAAAAATGTTTACAGTTCAAAACAATACATAAAATTCAAGCCCAGTTTAAAATCTGAAGAATTTTCATACAAGACAGACCGAGAACACCGTAGCTGAGACACTCTGTACTCAAACTACAAGAAAGAACATTAAAATAGTTATGCTAAATTAACTCCCAAACGATAAACATTTTTACACACTAAATGTCTTGTCTGATTTAATTTCTAATTTTTCTGTCTAAATTTCCTTGTATAGTATCTTTACTAACTAGTGGTCATTGGCATTTGCGTTTTTGGCAAAACAGTAAATTAATATACATTTATTAGTATTAACAACTATTGGTAAACACTTCGAATATGGTGTGGCATGACGTATGTTTTACGTACAGTTGTGCAAAAATTAACCTACGCAAAATATGCACAAATTTGAATCACTCTTATCTTCTTATTTTGTGTTCACTACAATAATAATTACACTTCCTACAATGTCTGTCAGATATGATTGTGGGAGATTATTATATTTTCTTATTCACATTAGTTGATGTTTGTAATCTTAATTGATAATATTGTACATTTATTTAACTTGGGTTAATATTTATGGTCTATGATTATCAAATTATATAAAAGCAAGATGAATGATACTACGTATTTGAAAGTAAAAATATTTTTATTTTATGATTTATTTTCATAATTCATGGCAAAATACATTATGCAAATCGTTTTATTATTTCGCTATAAAAATGTTATTTGACAAGATTAATTAGTTTTTTATTGTTAGTAAGTAGCTTCGTTTATGTGACAATATAACTATTAATAAAATTTATATATTCAAATGTGTTCGTTTGTTGAAAGCTTTCTTGATGACACGTCGTTGTGTATCATGATTAGATAAGTAATAAAAGAAGATTATTATTTTAACTGAGTTTTCTACTTACTTTTAAGTTACTTTTAATAATAATAAGAACCAAAACATGCTTTGTAATTTTTAATTATGAGTATACAAAATGCCAAAGTAAAACTTTGTTTTTAAATAAATCGTTCTCTGTTAAATTTGCGCCATGCTTATTTTTTTATTTTCAAAAATAATTGCCAAAATGTTATTTTTCATAGTTTCTTAATACCTACGAGTAGAAAGTTTCAATTAGTTTTAATTTAAGTTACAAAGTAAAATTGTGTAATGTATACCTATAGGTTGTATCAGAACTCACGCCCCAGAGAAAAAATTCAAGTAAAATAAGATACCAGTGGAAAATTTATACTCTCATAGCTTCAACATTTTTATACATAGAATGTTTTTAACATTTTTTTCCATGTTCCTGCTATCTTAGTTTACATGGCATTTTTCTCTGGGGGGGTGCGAATTCTGGCGCACCCTGTATACATATTATAATAAATTATTAATATTTAATCTTCACAAAAAAAAAGTTCTTTCAATTTATATTTATCCCACAGATATAAAAGAAACACCGACAAATCTCACAATCTGTTTTTTACATTAAATGATCAAAAATGCGTAACAAAATGAATCTATAAAAATTTTAATTAAAAAATGTACACAAAGACATCTAAAACAATAATTGTTAGCCTATTTTAACAAATACCATAATTTTTGAAAAACCATTCACCACCATGATGGAGCCTATTTGTGTAAGATTGCACAATTCCACATTTTTTACACGTTATATCGAAATACAACTATGTATAAGCAAAAATTCGTAGAAATAAACAATAAAACTGGACAAAATAAAATGGTGTTATATTTGAAGAAATCACTTTTTCGTTAATCAGAAAGAGGTGTTTTAAGGGCGCGGAAATAATCAGTAAGGATAACAATTTCAGAGCAAAAGAACCTGTTTTTTAATCTTTATTATTTTTAGTGTTATTATAACAAACCATAGGTTACGCCACTGGTTCATTAGTTATTTCGCTGAAGCGATTTCAGGTGGAAGGTTTCTGTTTGCGTTGTCACAAACGGAAGAATATCTCCTCTACTAGCTACCGCAATCTGCGATAAATTTCCTAGAAATGCGAGTCCTTTTCCACTTATTACCGTCAAATCTTGTGTAGGTATAGTATATCGCCTATGTTTATGTGGGTTCGGATGACGTAAGAATTACTATTGAAACTACGATCGTCGACATTGGTGGGGGCAAGTTGAGTAGCTTTTTCTCAGTGTGTTCCTGAATGTGAGTGGGTTAGCGTTGTGTCTGCGTTCTGTTCGTTTATCGGTTCTTTTTTACAAGAATGGCACGTGCCACCGAATACATCACAAAACAAATAAACAAAGATGCCGAAAGTGCAAACAAATATTAGTGCCATACACGATGAAAAGTTCCTCCACAAAATGTTGGTAATCACGCCGATATTTTCTCTACATTATTTTTAAACGTACG
Organism: Tribolium madens; assembly: GCF_015345945.1. NCBI lineage: Eukaryota > Metazoa > Arthropoda > Insecta > Coleoptera > Tenebrionidae > Tribolium > Tribolium madens. Next base: position 771,251 of record NW_025401006.1, read on the forward strand.
TTGGTGTCTACTAAATTTAAATCGTACATGCGAAACGTGGAGAAATCAATTTTCCAAATGTCATGATCCTGGAAGACACCTCATTCCTAGCTTGTCGTTAGTTCCGGGAAATTTCCGGGGAAAAATGGAAAGTGCAGTTATGACACCGGGAAATACTCGTTTGAAAGTACGCGGGAAAAATAAATCGATAACGCGACTTCTTGCCCGTAACCACAATGTAAATAATAATAAGAATAATCGGAACGGTTTTACTAGACCGAATTCGTTGAGGAGTAACTCGAACCAGAGACATTTAAGTCATTTTCCGAAGACTGTACGCTGTAATCAAATCGATAATGCTGCCTTCGTAAACAATATCAACAATGGAAATGATTCTGAAGAGAGAAAAATCATTTTTTATGGAAAGTTTACAAGGTAATTCATGTTTTATTGTTTGCTGCTTGTTTTGGTAAAGAATGGATGCACTGTACAAACAGAATAAAAATGAATGAATGTCGTCTTTGAGCAATACACGAATTCTCATGTTCACTCTAGGTATTATTACTATTGTTTTGGTTGTTGCAAAAGAAATATTACCTCATTAGATTCCAATTATTTCAATAACACACAATTATTCCTGTTATTATTTACGGTAGTTATTTATTATTGTAAATAATTATTTCATGTTTAATAACACTTCTACTAGTTTTTCACTTTTGTATCTGATTGTAAAATCAGTAATAAGGGGGCTACTCGAGAGGCCACATTTTACATAAATGTTTTATCAATTTGTTCTGTTAATAAAACGTTTATGATAAGATTTATCAAAACTCGTCACCTGGTATATATTTAAGATACAACCTACCAAATTTTTTTATTCAGGCTGTACATCATTGTTATCAGTTAAATAGATAACATTTCATATCGATATCTGACAGGATTTCTGATGAAACATTGAGTAAAGCACATTTCATTAAAAAAAACCTTTTTTTTTTATACAGCCATCAAAGGAGAGCTAAACCATGCAATGATATAGGTTTTCTTGAGTTTTAGATAGATTATGAAACAATCTGACGATTTGAAATCTCTAAAAAAGTGTCGTTATGCCCATTTGAATTAATTGGTGTCAATTATTAGAGTTGTTACATTCTGAAGGAATTTCTTTTGCAAATTCTGAAAACATGCCATTCTTGTTTTAAACGGTCAATTAAAACAACTGGAATCTGTTGACATTTGGTTTAGGTAACTATTTATTTATAACTTCCTAATGAGATCAGTGTAAATATTTATACATTAAATCCTTGGGTAGTTAATAGCTTTAAGACAATTTGTCTTTATTTAACAATGCACACCCTTATTTACAATCTTGGTCTTCAGTGTGGCAAACCTTAAATATTTCTAATTGATTTTAGTTTTGCATTTCGGATTCACATACAACAAAAACTGATTCCAGTTTTACTTAATCTAAATAATTTAATAAAAACAACGTAATAACAATAATTAGCGAAAGAATCGATCGTGTATATTAACATTATTTGAAATCTTGTTTCACAGCATTGACACACCCTTCACTTAACATCCTGGTATGAAATTAACTATGATTTAATTTTTCTTCAGAATCATGACTTCGATTTGATGTGATCATATTTTTTTCTTTCAAAAAAACCTGATGATGGATTTTAATTACGCAAATATTTTGTATTCCAACTATTCGATTTTGTGAGTAATTCCAGTATTCGTTTCAAATTTTCTGAACATAAAATTTCGTCAATCAGTAGATGATGACGAATCGCTCGAGATATTTACAGGGAAAATTAAAATAATAACAGTCAAGGACTTGAACGAGGAACTTATTTACTCTCAAGGCGTCGTGGTGTCTGCCATCTTCCAGTGCAGGTTGTCCGTTACACCAGTGGCGTGCACAAGGTTTTTGAATAAATTGAGAGCCTCAATTTATTCATAGCCGAAAATAAGCGTAACTGTATTTTGATAATTGATTCAACAGTTATTAATTGACGGAAATTTTGGCGCCAATGCAGTGGTTTCTCTCAATAACAAATTTGACTAAACAATGGAGATTGCAATAATTATTACCTCACATGAATGGAATCACATCAACGGTTTAAATAAATGTTAAAAAGGAGTGTCTTGTGGTTAAATTAATGATACGACGCTCGTGAGGCATTCATCGATTTAATTTTTGGCAGATTCCTGTAATTAATCGCTATCCAAATATGTACATTATATCTGATGGACATACATTGAGCATATTTAAATTTAATGAATTATTTAGATTGTGACCATCATTTTCTAGACATGAGATCATTTCCTGTAGCTTTATATAGTAAAAGTGAACTTGAACGTTGACTTCTAAGTATTTGGCAAAATCATTTCGCTTAATTCGCACATCTTTCATTCTACATCTGCTGTTATATTTTTACCACAGAAGGGGATCGTTAAATTGACACAACTATTTTTGGACATTTGGAATTTTTTCTCACATCAATATGCGATCTTTACCGTTAGCAGACTGAAATGATGTCATATGAATTGTCCCGCGTCTATGACCAAGTTGGAAAAACACTTCGTTTTTATACCTAAGGATTTATCATAAAATATAATTTTTTTAATAGTCAAGGCTAAAGGTCAAAATGTTAAATCGCTGTTTAACACGATTTATTTCTTTGTAATTTTGTATCTCCCAACCCACGCTTTATAATTAATCATAGTGTATTTCCTTTTCAATATTCCAGGAAATGTGTAATCTACAAAAAAGAAAAAGTGCGGTCTTGTGTATTTTTTTTGATGGCAAATTTTTCTTTTCGAGAGAGTTTTTATTTTACAGTAAAACCTCTCAACAACGCACACAGATGGGGAATCTTTAATTATCCATTGTGGAGAGGTGTCCCTTAATGGGAGGTGTGCAAAATTAATAAAAAAAGTTTTTTATTCAAAATAACAAAATAAAATACAAAAATTGAGAAATTAAAAGCATTACAAAAAAATAGAGAAAAACATTTTTATTAAAAAAAAATCGTTAATTTTTGTTTGTTTAGACCAAAAGTACTTTTGATTATGTTTTTGAAGCTCATTACTTTAACTAACAAGTTTTTCTTGGGGTTATTCTGTATTCTGCAAATCATTAATGTACTCGTAATCATTGAATCTTATATAAAAGTTTATTTGTAAAACACTTTACATTTACTGATAAAATTAAAATTGTTCATTTATATTACTTATTATTGTAAGTAGGTGATAATGCAACAAAAACACTGTACACTGCTAGTTGCATTTTTGAAGACCAAATGGAGCTCCATTTTATTTTACAAATTCTATGGTCGTAACCGTGGGATCGGCACCAGTGGCGGAGTGTTTTTGTTTGTATCTCTTATAGAGTAGTCTTTAGTACACTCAGAAAAGTTGAAAATGACGTGTCCATAAACCGACCCTCATTATTTGGGTCCTCTTACCAAACCGCAGTTATAAACCATCTACGAGGGGAAAGTAATAAAAATGCTTTTGCATTTAGCCTCAACATTTGTTATGGGATTTTATTTCATTAATAATAATTATTATAATTAAGGGCGTGTAAAATGTGTTATACGATGTGTTATACTGAAACGAGCAAATTTGTAATTTTAAAACGTCATTATTCTGTCTCAATGGAAAGAAAAGCAAACTATTTTTTCAGAATGTCTTGAAGAGGTCCCCTCTGACGATTTGGAAATTTATACCCGATGCCGATAAATATACGAAGAAAATATCAAAAAATCCAAAATCAAAACAGTTTTATGGATTGTCTTTCCTCTATTTGTGATAATTTTTGCAATTATTGTCTTTTTCATAGTGAGGAGGAGGAGGCAAAAGTAAAGGCAAAAACACAGGGACAAAAACAATAGGGGGCAGGAAATGAAGCTTTGTAATAACGTTTCAAAAATATGAGTGATTTTTTGATGATTGAATGTTTAAATAAAATAAGTATGAGTTGTTGTATTTGATTAAAATGGTTACCACATACGCATAAATCTTCGCTTGAGCAAATTTCAGGTAGAACTCAAACTGTAGATATGACTAATTTTGCTGTGATATGGTAGCTAATAAAATACGTATGCGCCCTGTAAAATAATTCGCGCGTTGTGTATATATTTATTAATAAAATTGTTTTAGAGTAAACCCCTCTGTCGGTCTGTCCGTTGTAAGAGGTAAATTTATGTGAGATTTATGGTAAATGGGAAAAATTTCACTGTCTGCGTCCACTAATCAGAGTGTAGAGAGGATTTTTTACATTACATTCCTATGTATTAGTTACGTTCCTACAAAAATGTCCGTTATCAAGAAGTGTCCGTTAAGGGAGGTTTTACTGTAGTAGTAGTGCAATAAAAACAAAAAAGATAAACAAAAATCTAAATTATTTTTAGTGTTTATACTTGTGTTAATAAATTGATAATTGATAAAGTTATCACGACCTGTTAATGTTTAAATTTGTGCATGACATCATCCTGCGATAAGTACTTGTTTATATATTGATCATTTATTCTCCAAGTCTCATCATTTGTGAAACATTTCTTGCAAAATACAGATAGATAAATTTATAGGTGCTAACACTACTAACAAATTTTTAAAAACTGAATTTTAGTAGATAGCACGTGAATTCAGTAATTGTTCTATAGGTGACCATTTAAATCACATAGTAGACTCCCGTGTAGTTTATTTTTATTTCAGATTTATGGCCAATAATAAAACGCTTTTATTTCGTTAAGTTGGTACTTTCTTTGCAAACTGAAGTATAAAAATAAGTCGTGACGGAACCGAGGATATTTTTATTTATGCAGACCAAAACAAATGCGAACAAAACGTTTTAATCCTGACATTTTTCTTGCTAATTTACTACCTATAAGTTATTTCTTTGAATTATTAATTATTTAAAATATAATTAAATTGTCATTACTCATGTCTTCACGCCATTTAAATCTGTTGACTTAACTTACTGTTAGGGTAACCAAAATGTATGTAAAATGTTTGCAATTTTTGCACAGAATAACCTTGTTGAAGCGCCAAAGGTTAGAGGCAGCGGATTTATAATTCTAGCAGTCGCAATGACCCCGCTGGTGGTTATTAACACTCTCGAATGAATCTGTGATGACCTCATATATAAAACGCTTCTAATCAAATAAATAAAGCTTTTATCCTTCCGAATGTGACAATAGGTTAATAAAGCAAACTGGTGAATGAAAATAACTGATTCATTGTGGAAAGGAAATTATATTTGTTTAAATATTATGATGGGAATGTTGATCATAGAGATGCTTCCTTTCGAAATACACAGAGGAATATTATCATTGCTAGTTATTGTCATAAAATAATAACACTTCTTTTAATAGTGTTGTAATAGATGTTTTCTGTCCTGACTGAGACTTTCGCCTAGGAAGTAAACATCTGAAAATGTAGGTTATCGGTGCAATAACTTAGCAATCGCCCACATAATAGCAAAAAACCTCAAGTAGTAACCTTGCGCAAAATACCTTCATATTGAATTTTATTCTGTCCGATACGTTTACTTTACGGTAATCGCATAATTAAGGCACGCATAATAATGGTGTGGTGACATCATACCCCTCGTTTATTAATTTGCTGGTAGGTAATTGCGAATAAAGTCTTATTAGGATATGATGACGAATTCGGCATCTAGCACAGGTAACTTTTGCTAAATAACCAAAAGCCAATACACAAATGTAGATGATGTCATCGTCCAGACCATGCTTTCGCTCGATGGGATGGGTTTTTCAATTTTTTTATGCCATTCAAGGATATTATTATATACAGGGTGAGATGGAAAGCAACCCGGAAATAAATATGGTACGAACGTAACTGCTTCTTATAGTTATGTTTAAACTGGAGATAAGATAAAAAAAACGTTGAATAAATTGAATTTTTTCGGTAAATATTTTACCAAAACTTGGAATTCGCTGAATTTGCTTGAAGCCGAATACGGTGTTGATTACTATCAATCGTCGAAAAGAAATTTATGCCAATTAAAACTAATTAATGACGCAAAATTTGCAAAACCTTTTAAAACCCGTAAAAATATTGGAGGTAATACTTGTACACAGCTTTCGATTATATTAGCACTTCATTAGTAGTGTGTTTGTGCAAGAATTGCGCGGTGTTTTTCCATGTAATTATGAATTTTCCATTTTTTGCTGTTAACTTTGTTCGATTTTTATAAAATAAAAGCACAAACAATGTTTGGGTGGCTAGTCCTAGCGGATGTCTATTGTGATTCAATCAAAACCAAATGAATGCGCTGTTTGGCTTTGAAATCTTCACGCAGAGACAGAAAGAAGGTTCAAGGTTGATTTCCACCCTGGTTCAGCAGGTATTTTATCTACGAGATGGAGACTGAAGAGTATTTCCGTTTGATACTAAAAAGAAAATGGGATTTATTTTGCATTCCTCGTAAGTAAGAAGAACCTGTTTCCAACACCTCAGCCATGTGGGTGTTGCGGTGTCATTCTTTTCAAATAGCAAAATTTACCAAGTTTCCGTTCTTTAGCGGATGCGTGTAAAATTACACATTCTTATTTTACATTCTGAAGCAATATGTTTCTTTTTTTTTTTTTTTGAATAAGAATTAGAATGACTAAGCTGAATTCATGACTATTTGCGATATTGATACTTAAAGTTATTCAAATGAATTTAAATAAATTAATAAGATTGTAGATAAATTTGTTTGCAATTAGTTGGACTGATTTTATCTTCTTATGTTTGATATTTGTAATTAATTGAAAAAACGTTCTGAATTAGATACTTGACAGCTCGAAGAATAATTAAAGTGCAATTTCAGTGTCAGATAAACGTATCAACTGATTTATGCAAACGGTAGAAGTAGACACCTATTATTAGATTATTAAAAACTGTGATTAATGGTCAGTAAGTAAAAGTGTTGCTTGTGATAATAGCCACATGCATGCTATATAATTTTGCATTTATTAAGCCACACTAACCCAATTTCTGATATACTTTGTTCTTGTTATCAGTGTTCTAATTTAAGACTGCTGCAAACACCAGTGACACTTTTAATATTTGGTTGCCCACAGCAGCACAGTAACAGTAAAGTTATGTTGCATTTGTTTCAAATTGCTGTGAATCGTTAAAATACTGGCTTTATTTTATTTATTAGACAAGGTGTTAAACCTAATCATGTTGACTTTTATCACCTAATCATTTTCGCATTTTTTAAATACCAAAGTGAACAAAAACAAGGTCAATTGACCAGCAAGTTTTTTCTTTTCTTTTACAATATTGGCACATTTTTCATTTAATAATCTTTATGTGTACCGGACATTTGTTGTCTTCCCACACGCTTATCAGGGTTATTGTGCAGGTTATGTAACATTTCTTATAGAGGAATCGTCTTACATCTTCCGCTCTGATATCAACACATTTTAATCGTTTTCATTCTTAAAGTGCATTTTAACGGAAGCTTCACATAATAGGTTTGACTTTTGTGCCGTTAAGTTTTCCTCTGTTAAGTGTTTGAACACAGAAAATTAATACACGAAAAAGGTATGTTGTTTAAATATTTACGTTTTACACCTATACGCCATTGTAGCAGTAAAAGCTCTTAATGAGATAAGTTCTAGCAATTAACTTAATTGCGAATTGAGAACCATACAAATAAGTCACTGAACAAGTTACCTTTACATTGACAGGCTGGAATGTTATCATAAACATTTCTATTTTCTGCTTTTCTCTATGTATTGCATAAATAATTGATAGCTTATTGCCTCATTTGTCGATTCGCGTGTTCTGCCCACAAATATTTGCCAATTTCACCGGTAATGACGTCAGGCCAGATACATTGCAAGCAAACCCACACTTTTTCAAAACCTGATAATCTTCAGACACAACAGTAAGATGGAAAGTGACTAGTTTTTGCAGACCGATTTGCTAAATTGCCTGATGGGTGTATAATATGGTAATTTAACTGTTAACAAAATTTAAATAACATCTTCACCCGATTTATTAACAACAATAACTGCAATAACACTCGTGCTATTTACGTAAGCAACAAGCATTGAGATGTTTTATTGTAAGTAATAAAATCTTATTAGATTGTAGATGCTAAATCCTGAACATTGTCAAGAGATTTACGACAAGCATTTGCGTGTATATGCATTTCCTACTTAACTGTACATAGGGTGTTTGAAATTGAGTATATTTCCCTTAACCACCGATAATATAATTTATCATGATTAACCAATTTTTGTAAAAATATTTTTCTGTATTGCATTTTGTGCACTTTTTGCTTTATAGTATTTTCACATGGTAAAGGAAATCTAGAAATATTAGAAAACAGAGTTAATTATTTTATGAGTGGAAATTGGTAAACCCCAAATGGTAGTACTACTACTACCGAGCTTGATTCTCATAAAAGTATCCTAAATAAATAATTCTCTTCTCAATACAATAAAGTGCAAAATTCAACCTATGGTGTTGGGTTTCGACATATTTATGCTAAAGGATATTTACGTCCTCCAATAAAAGTACTTGACTCTGTTTTCAAATAATTCTGTATCTACTTTATACTAAACCGTTTTAAAATATAGGGTGTTTACAGTCTTGGAGTTGAAATTTGACCTAGTAATAGAAGAGTCAGAAATACTGTAACCGAGAAAAAAACTCACACAATTGTTAATATCAAGAATGTTATTTAACTCCAAAATATTGGTACACGGTTTGAGGGTCACTGGAATTATTTCCTTGTTCAGATAAAATTGTATTGTTGCAACAGATTAAAAAATCGTATCCATGACAATGAAAAATAAAAGTCACTTCATAGTTTTGACACTATCATCATTTGATTTGCTTTTGTTTTAGTTTTTATCAAAATTCGAAGATACTGTTTAATCTCTTTCAGCGAATGGTTTCAAATAGGTTTGATTCTTTTTCTTAATTTTTCTCCAAATTTATGAACATGTATGGCAAAATATTAAAATAATAAATTGGTTGTCGTGATTATGATTTACGTTGAAACACAAGGTAATGATACTAATGGCCATTGTTGCAGCCGAAGCAACAGTTCTCAAACAAATAGTGTAAAATAAATAATTTCCTTTAACAACGTGAATTTTTGTTTTATATAGCGTATTAGTTTTCTTTTACCTTGGATATCATCTCATTTAAATTTCAACCTCAAGACCGTAAACACCCTGTAAGTACGACTTTGGGCGCACATTTAGTTTTTAAGATTTTATCAATTTCATGACTGTAAATTAAAAAAACAAACATTTAAATGTTGTTACTTGAACTTAACTTGGTTTAAAATAATGAATTCAGACACTGGTGTATTATATGAAGAAGTTTAACCATACTCGCACTTATATCTCGTGACGATGATCTCATATTATGGGCGTTTTACCATGATTTATGGCTCACAGGAAGTGTTCAATAAGAGGTACACTACAACAACGTGCATCACGAAATTAATCAACATAAATCAAAACATATTTTATATACTTACAAAGCAGTCTGTTCTTTGAAATCATTGTTTTTCTGGTAAAACACAGATAAATCATTAGTAAGGTTGCTTTAGCTCAGATTATATACTCTAACATGCTATTGTTAACATCCTGAGACGATTATTTTTGACTATCCTCGTCATATTTACATTTATCGTTAACATGGTTCAATTATAAACTGTTCAAACCTTGGAAAAATTTGTACAAGGCAAAAACAAAATTCGTTTCATTAGCAGACGATTTATGTGCAATTTTAGCACCAGTTTTTGCCTTACATTATCATTTTAATCACCTCATTAATCTATAATCTACTTTAACAAATATTTATTTTGTTTGAATATTGTTTGTTGGTATTGTTAGCGTCTGGACGAATTCTAAAAAAAGGCAAGTGTGGAAGTTAACAAGTCGGCATTTTAAAATATGTAATAGGATATAAAACAATGAACGACCCACGCTGTCTGTTTGAGTAAATTGTATAAATTAGAAGCAGCACGCAATGCGATTAAAACTTTAGCTGTGATGATGGTCACCATCCAGGCCAAAGACCAAAAGCACCGCCCGCACAGAAAATCTCACGCATCGCATCGGATATTTTACGCACTTGGGGTGCTATGAATAACGATGACAACACTTCCACGTGGACCGGCTCAACAATATCAACAACTTCTTTAAATTCATCAATTTCCGCGTAATTAAGGCAAGGACGTGGCCACATATTTAACCACAATTGCTCGAAAATGTGGGCCAAAGTAAATGGCTCATGGTTATTTTTTCCAGATTTGTGAATTTCGATGAGACCCAATAAATAAGTTCAATGTCGACGTGAGAACAAAGTCGGGTCTTGGGGCAACGTTCTTGCGAATCGGCGGCTTTTGCCAGCCCCTGATGTCATGTCTAAATTTACAAAGGAAGGATGTTGATACGACATGCACAGTGGCCATTCGAATATAATTTGTTTACGGACAGCTTCGGACTGTGACCTCTGGGTATCGACTGTGACAGAAAAATGAGATCACCTTTTAATAAAACCATTATTTTGCCATCATGGAATCGCTCAAACACACCGAGGAAATCACTTGGCACAGTACTCGACATTTTTCGACACCACTGATGATTTCGAGCATCGTCCCTGATCTCAATCTCAAGTATTTGCAAACAGATTTTAATGTTATCATCACAAGATGCTTCCCATTGTTGAGACTAGTTAATTAGCTCACGTGGCCATACACGTGTTTTTGTCAACTTTTGGAGGTTTGCCATCGCAAAGGTCGGAAAAGTAGAGATGGCTTTACATAATCGAAAAATAAATTATTTTTAGGACAACATTTTTTAATAATTATTTTGTTCTGGAATATACGTACTAATTAACTGATTTTTATCATCTTATCTCAATTTTTAGTTTTGATAATGACCAATTTATTTGGATAAAAAGTATCTACTATCACACTCTTGTACGTTTTAAAGGATCATCATTTATTTTTAGCTTCTGGACGATAATTAAATAATTATCTGCATCGAATAATTAAAAACAAATACATTTATCAGCTTTTTCAATTCATTGCCACCTAATCACTTAACTTTAAAATGATTTTTTTTGGCTTTAGACTGACTATAAAGTTTCCACAATTATTGTATGTAGTATGATCTCAGTTTTTTTTAATCGAAATTAGTCATTTTAATAGCCTATAATGTACCTTAATGTAAATGACACAAAGTACGTAATATTATTGTACTCTTACAACCTGAGTCTCATGACATCACTCCCCCAAAAGACGCTTACATCATGGTTAAATCTTGCATTGAATGACCTGCCACGACTGTAACCCTTGTCAAGAAAAGGCACGCAACATTTTTCAACTGTTGGCTGCGGCGGGCGGCATGATGAAAGACATTTGCTCCAACGTGATGTTTGATCATCACCATTTTTGATTATTTAAATAGTCGACAAAAAATTGCTAGTCACCTTTTGTACGATTTTATTTAATTATTGTTGATTGCGGATTGTTGTATTGCGACTGATATAGAAATCTCGTCATGAAAGTTCAAGATGTCAAGCCTTGCCCCTTGACGGACGTCATTTTGTTTGGTACTGAAAAGGAGGAGTAAAAATAGAGATGATCTACACCTAAACAGAGGATTCGAGATAATTGACCAATAAACCCGTAGTTTTGATAAGACATGCGTGTGGATATTTTTTGATAAACGTAGCAATTTGTAATTAAATTTGTTTTTAAAAAAGTATAATATTTATTGTCTTTGACTTGTTTGTTACAAGTTTGTATCTGAAGTAATGTAGACACTTGTAGAAAAAGCCTACAACCACATCCTTGTTCATAGATAAACTATTTATTAACCTTGTTGAGAAACAGTGTCTCGTTTTTTAGCGTCTCGAGTTACCACGACTGGAAGAGCATGTCATTTGTGTATAATTGCGTATGAAATTTTCTGTTTAGTTGATCTTTAATCGTTGAGGAGGATTTGTTTAATGAAGTGTGTTGTGTGTGTGATGGCAAAATCTGCAATGTTTCATCGCTTGTGTGTGAATTTTCTAATGTTCTTGTGAGTATTTTGTGATGAATGAATAGTTAAATGTGAAGCAATTTATGTGAATGAATGTGAAAAGAATGTTCCAAGTATAACACGACACCATGAATTATGAGTTATGATTACAACGTTGACTTTTGGAGTGTGGGGTTCATTAATATTTTAAGTATTATCTCATTTTTGCTGCTTGCTTGTATCAGAGAAATTTATTATTTATGTTGTTTGTCTTCTTGCAGAGACGTTTACAATGCAATTTGCCTTCGGTTAGGACACACCCAGTATATTCCTGAAGATTCCGTGCAAACTGTTTTTAACGATATGCAGCTTTATCCATCGAAAGATCAAGGTAAGGCGAAATAGAGAGTTGCAAAAAAGTGTTGCGGGTGTTTAACTTGACCTGACCGGACCAAAAATGACAGTTACGCAATAATTTCCAACAATTTCATAGAGTTTTCGAGGATTTATACATATATTTTTTGAATGTATGATTCAATTGCTATCGCAGATAATCAAAGTGATAATTGGTTGATAAGAAAAAATTATTAGCACTAGTTATTTAGTTTTTTTTCTCCATATTTTCGTGACCATTTGAAATATACCCAGGTAAGCCTGAGTAGAACTGACAGTAATGTTACATTTTTTTTTTCAACACAGCCATAATATTCAACAGTGTGTTTACGGTCTTGAGGCTGAAATTTAAAGGAGATACATACACAGTAGATGCAAACAAATATTCTAATAACATAAAAATTCACGATATGAAAGAAGATAATTCATTTTATGTTATTTGTTTGAGAACCGCAGCTTCGGCTGCAACAATGGCTATTAGCAAATCATTAACTTGTGTTTCACCGTAAATTATTATTTTAATATTTGCGATCCATGTTCATAAATTTGGAAAAAAAATTAAGAAAAACAAAGCAAACGATTTCGTTGGAAGTGATTAAATTGAAGATTTTCGAATTTTGATAAAAACTAAGGCAAAAGTAAATCAAAAGGTGAAATAAATAATTACGGTGACCCTCAAACCTTGTACCAATGCTTTGAAACAATTTTTGTGAGTTTTTTTTTGAGTTACACTATTTTACTACTCTTTTATTACTAGGTCAATTTTCAATTATAAGACCGTAAACCTTGTACATCCTAGCCTGTCCCAAGTTTTAGGGCCGGCCCAAAAATAAATATTTCTAATTGATTAAAAAAATTTTTGCTAGTGCAAACAATAGAGGATTATATAGACTTCAATTTAGTACTTTGATATTATTTAAAATTTTTAGCGTATGTCTGAGATCCTAAAAACCAAATTTGGAAAAAAAATTTCAATTAATTGGAATCTTTTCTACATGATAAAATTCCTTGATTTTTTACTTTCCTTATCCTATAAGGAAAGTATTGTAATCTGCTGAAATTTGACCTACCCCAGATTTTTCTGATGGTAACTGTAAAAATTGAATAATGTAAAAATTGATGGATTTTGAGTAATTAAGTAAATTCTGGTAATTTATGGCCAAGTTTGGGATGATGTGCTGCTAATGCATTGACAATAGAGCGGAGGCTTCACAATCGAGCTCGGGTACGTCATTGCGGACCTTTTTCTTTTGTTCTGAAATTCTGGCCTGATGAAACCTAGCAACTTTTGCATTATTTTATTTTCACAGTTATTACAAGAAAAAATCAAGGAATTTTTTCATGTAGAAATTATTCCAATTAACATTTTTTTTCAAATTTGGATTTTATGATCTCACTGCCATACTCTAAAAATTTTGAATAATATCAAAGTATTAAATTGAAGTCGATATAATCCTCTATCGTTTGCAAAAAAAAAAAATCGATTAGAAATATTTATTTTTGGACTGGCCCTAAAACTTGGGACACGCTGTATAGTATTTTCAAAAACACTCAACAATTAAAAAAATCTAGGTTAAAAATATTTGCCGGCGCTTGAGTTTTTGAACAGTTTACAGGTATGTTTACTATGTAGACTAACTTGGATATTATTTGTTTAAAATTAGTACTATCTTTTGGTATATGTAAAGTACATAGTTATAAAGATATGTAAGGACGTATGTATATAATAGAAGGTCATATTCTTTTGTTTGTAAACTTGTAACATACACTGTGTCAATTTTAAAACTTGAATCGGCAATATCTCTCAATAGAATAAGTTATTGAGAGTCACTCAAAACCGTTTTGGTGGCTCCTAGGGGGAATCAAAATGACATGGTAAGTGACGCACCTCCAACCACCCTTGCCTTGAATATAATAAAAGAAATGAAAATTTCTTCGTTCTTGAATAATTGGTAAAACAGCTTTACCAAATAGGTTGTTGTATGACATTTTCGAAAAGCGCTTGTTATAAGCTTTCCAACAATGTATCACAAGTAGGGTCGTGCCATTCAAAATTTTCAACTTGGGGTGGCTGTGGCTTCAAGGGTGGGTGGAGGTGCGTCACTTACTATGTCATTTTGAATCCTCCTAGGAACCACCAAAACGGTTTTGAGTGATTCTAAATAACTTTTTCAGTTCTAGAGATATTGTCGATTGCAAGTTTTAAAATTGACAACCTGTATACCACATACCATTGCCATTTCCACAGTGGCAACGTCGTCGCATCTGCATTTTTGAGGTGAAATAGGTTTGAAACATTTGATTTGTGTGTAAAAGAAAAAATTGCGTTACACCTGAACCCTACTGACAAATTTAGAGCCAGATGGTTCATACCGAAAAAAATATTACGAAAAGTGACAGAAGTGGTGATACGAGTAGCTATGGCACTAGATGCAGACTGGATTATAAAAAACGCCACGAACCATGATTTCACTGATTTCACTTCTTTTAAAGACGTTACGATACTTTTATGATTAAAATTGAACAGATTTTTGTTATCAGTCGTTTGTTTGTCTTAGATAAAATGAATTAAAATGCTCTATTATTTTCACAGCCTACTTTATTTTATTCAAAACAAAAGTTAGTGATAAGTAATAGTGAGCTTGTTGAAAGATAATTTACCAAGGAATCCAAAAATAATATAATTTTTAGGGTTTTATAGTGGATTGCCATTTAAAAAAAAATATTTCTTTTTGTAGAACTCAAAAACAAAATAAAATTTCGAGAAATTTTATTCTTTATTTTATTCGTAATTTTTTGTCATACTGTTTCTTTTTTGCTATCTACAGTCCCATTCAAAAAAAAAGTGGTCGTCAATGTCATTTCAAAATTTAATAAATAATAAATAATTTACATTTTGACAACAAAATTGATTTGATGACAAATTACCAAACTTCATGATGTCAAGTAATGTGTTTTTCTTATTTTAAGGTTACGCTCATACACCGGAATAATTAATTTTATGCCAAAATGTGACATTGACGACTACTTTTTTGAATTTGACTGTATCTACTTTTGTAATTAATTATTTTTAATTATGAGAGATATAGGTGCATTGGGTTTATAGCTAGCTATAGATTATTTTTGTATTGAAATTTAAGGCGACATATTTATATTGATGACATCACTCTCATAGAATAAAAAAAAAATATATAAGATATCGCTGCAATTATCAATTTTATGTTTTAGTTCAGTTTATTTATAATTTGAGAAAAGTTTTCATATATAGGTAAAACATTTCGTGCCCTATTTCCATTTGTTGTTCCATGCTTTCAAATAAATTTCTGATTTAAGTGTCCTATGAGTTTGAAATTAGGTACTTAGGTATACAACATAAACTTTCAAATTCAAACGTCACTTTTTTATAGTCAATTATTATTTAAAGTTGTGCTTCAACTCTTGTTTTCTCAATTTATTTAACTAAAAGTGATATTAATTATATTGAAGTATAATTACTGATAACTATGTAGCGTAATTGTTTATAATTATTTTTGAAAACCGGGTGCATTCAAATTTCATGTACTGTCATTTCTTTTGTCAACGCCTGTACACCTGAAAAATCAATAATATAACCTCAAAATAATGACTTTTAGGTTATTTAGAAAATCAAAATGAATCACAAGTAATAACAGCCTCGTGTTTTTTTTTCAGTGTCAGAAATGCTGAAGTGTGCAAGACAGTGTGGTCGACGAAATGGGGCATCTAAACATCTCACCTTTGGAGAGCTTTGCGTCTTTGTTAGAGAAATGCAAAATCAGAATCCCAAACAGAACCGCAAAATTCAGTCATGTAAACCGAACAACCGTGAGTGATTTAAAGTCATTTCATTCAATTTTTAACTAATCCTAACTGATATTTTATTTTTAGAATGTGGAAATAATTGTGAAGTATTCTTAGGAGGGTCATGCAATCCCACGACATGGAGAGCCGATACTGCAATTCCAGAGCTCCAAAAACATGGTATTACATTTTACAATCCAGTAAGTTGAGTATCGGGTTTGTGTTGCAAAACTAAATTGATAATTTGTAGCAAGTTTCGATGTGGGTGCCCGAATTGGTGGCTCAGGAGCACGATGCTAAGCAAGCAGCTTCAGTTCTGCTTTATGTAGTAGACAATCAAACGAGGAGTACAGTTGGCATGATTGAAGTTGCATATTTAGTGGCTTCGGGGCGGTGTGTTGTCATTGTGGCACATTCATACAGGCCAGGACAAAGTATTATGGGGGAAACAATCACGCAGAGGTTTGTCATATCCTCAATGAGTCACTAATTATTACCTGGAATTTTTTTTTAGGGAATATAGGGATTTGGTAGAAGGCCAAACAACGTTATTAACTCTGGTTAGGAGTAAAGGAATTAAAGTCCACCAAACTTTACCTTCAGCTTTGCAATGCACCGCGAAGATTTTGAGAAATGTTAGCGATATGACACCCGAAGAGCAGCTAACTTCTAAGCTAAGGTTTGTATAAATGTTAAAGAACTACAAACCGCATATAAATTTGCGTCTGTGCCTCTAATAATAGCCACACGTGGGATTTACTTGTGACGATAATTTTTTCCGTTGTTGCAGAAAATTACGAGAGATTTTTGACTCCTGTGGAGGTCCAACCGGTGAAATCGATACCTTGAAATTCATGAGAGCTTTCCAACAATTAACTCAACGTGAACTAACTAATAATGAACTGTACAAGTATTTTTCCCCCAACAACAAAAACATCACATTTGATAAATTCTGCACGTTGATGGCAGAATTGACCAGTGACAACTGTGATACAAGCCTAACAAATGGTAGATTTTCTGATCCTTTTTACTGGACGTGTGCACTTTTGAAGACTCGGCATTTGCTCAATTCTTACGTTCTTGAACCAGTCTTAGGTAGTTTACACCCAAACTTTTTTTCCCACTGTACTCAGATTTGTACGCTTTTTTTTTATTTAGTTTGTCATTTGCTCAAAATGCTGACTTTCAAAAGTGATCACATACATCGTTTTGTTTATTTTTGCTATTTGGTGAGGTTAAAGTGCACACAACATAAACAGATGTATACTTATTTACAACGTATGTTTCACTAACTGGACTTAGTTTTAAGTTTCTTTTTTTTTAGGATGGGTGAGTCAGCCATTTCAACGCCAATGTTCAACCAATAACAATACTTGTAACATGGACAACTCTGTATTGAATGGTACAATGGACGAACCCGTCAGCAACGTGACATTTAAGAGCAAAATATATGATGTATTTCTCGGTGGAACACATAATTCTGTGAGAAACTGGCGGGAGGATATAGCCATACCAACATTTAAAAAGTACAATATACGATATAATCCAATTTCTATGAACGGTTATGAAGTGTTAGATAATAAGAGCGTGACTGATGAAGATGTTTTGGGATGGAAACAAATGATGGACAGCGCTGATGTGTTATTGTTCGTCATAACGGAGGATACGAGGTCATTGACAACGATGATCTTAGCGGCTCATTATATTGCATTGGGAAAAAACCTTGTCCTGTGTGTGCAGCACTTACCAGAAGAGAACTGTGTTGTTGGCAATGAATCTGTGAGTTTTTTTGTCTCTTGAAGAAATGATTTTAATTTTGTTTGTGTAACAGCTGTCGGAGCAGGCGATAAAAGATTACAATCGAGGGAGGGTGTACGTAACGGATATGGCGAAACGTAAACAAATTCCAGTATTTGAAGACATCGCAGAAGCTGTGCAATGTGTAGTCAACATAATACAGAGCAGATAGTCAGATACCTCATGATTTTATAAATGAATTGAAATTTTCATTTCATGACACGGGAAAAAATCTTTGCTCTCTTGAACGTTTTTGTAAGGCAGCTCTCTTCCTGTAAAGCAGCTCGTTTCAGGTGAAATGAAATTTTCGATAAATACGCTTTTAAATTTTTAATTATTTATTATGAATGTTTTAATGTAATTATTTTCATTGTTATTGAACACTTATTGGTGCAATTTTTTATTTGTTTGATCATTGTAACGGAAATCTAACTTCGTGGATGTTTACCACTAAAAATAATTTTAGATGTAAAGTGGAATCATTTTTATTAATTGAAAGTAAAATGTTTACCGTTGTGAGTTGGTCACAAAACGGTACTTTTCGTATTTAACAGCTATACTTTGATATGTAAAAAGTGATGAAGGTAGCTAAATCTGATACCAAATGGTTAGATGGTAAAGACAAGTTCCTCTTTCAAATGTAAATACGGCGGCTACTTAAGTATAGTTGTTAAATTTTTTTGTTAAAACGATGATATTATTTAAACATCACTCCAGCTATAATACCTGTTTCACATTTTTTCATTAGTTTGTAGGTTATTAATTAAACTTTATACAAAATTAATTGTACAGTAGAGTAATTTATTATACACTATGTTTTTAATATTATAATATATTGAAATATGTTAAATGTTATGTGCAATCTAAGGGTGAAAAGCCAGCTGGTGTTTTAAGTACTTAAAGTGTGGATGCTGCTGGATGTTTTATGCATTTAAGTCAGAAAGCAAATGTGGCCCAAGTCATTTTGCAAATGTTTTTCTGTAACGTTCCACATTTGCTTCAGTTGCTAGATTGGAAGAGGAAGGAAATATAGTACAACTTGTTTTCTTACAGTTTATGACATGTGATTTATTTGATGACAAGGTAGCCATGGCAGAGTAACATCAGTATTTGTAAGAGGTGTTGTACATTTTATTGTTTGTTTGTGAGATTGTTCAAACTGCCGAAGTTTACATATTTGGGAACGAAGTGGAGATTTTTATCTCCTTGGGCATGTTCTGTACCTGAAAAAAATATATGAAGAAGGAACTAATATTTTTATAATAACAGAATCTCATCTACTAGTGTAACGAACTTATCATTTTGTTATCATCGTAGGAGTAGTCTTACATTTGTCATATTTTTTATGTCTTTTTTGGAAATGCCTAAAACCTTCCATTCTTGATAGGACAGTACATTTTGGCAGCATTTTCCTTACATTCATTGTAGTTCAACTAGTAACAACCGAAATTTAACTAGCTAACTAATTAGCACTTCTTGTATTTATTATTTTTTTAATGTCTAATAAAACTTTATTAAAAAGAGGTGTTTTAATTTTTGATCTTTATTTTTACTTGGTTCCAGACAACATTATTTGATTTGTTCTGATCCGGCCAAAACCTCACCAACTCAATTTTTTGTTCCCAGAAGCAATGTTTTTGTGACTGCGATTTTCCAATTTTCAAAACAATTTTTTTCTGATTCCATGCTGTGACGAACTTGTTTTGCTCGATTTTTTGTGATCGTTATGGATTTTTTGCTTAATTTTTTGTGATCATGAGCAATTTATTGTGACCGGGAGATTTTCCGGAGCAATATTTTTAAAGGTCTTTTTAACGACGAGTTATTTATTACTTAATTTTTTTGTGTTTGTGTGCAATTTTTTTGCTTAACTTTTTGTAACAACAGGCAATTTGTTCTGACAAGCTAATTTTTTGCATCAATTTTTGTTATTGTACTATGATCATGGGCCATTTTTTGTTTGTGGTACTGTTGTTCCAACAAGTGATTTTTTTTGACTGCGATTTCTGGAGAAATTTTTGTTAAATTCTTTGTTACAACGAACAGGCATTTGCACCATTTTTTATTCCATTAGCAATTTATTGTGAATGAATATTTTCCGGAGTAATTTTTGTAGAGTTCTTTATGTACCACCAATGAGCTATTTTTTAACGCTGATTTTTGTGGTCGTGTACCATTTTTTGCCAAAGTTTTTGTTCCAACAAGCGATGTTTTTGTGACGGCGAGTTTCAGAAGCAATTTTTATTAAAGTCCTTGTTTGAAGAGTGATTTTTTGCTTAACAGAGTCCACCACCGACCATGAGGAAAAATGATACAGGAAAAGTGGGATAAAAAATAGACTGGCGAAAGTTTTATAATTGTTTTATTAAATAAATCTTCTAAATTTATTGACTGACATATAACGTTAATACTTTCTAACATGTACAAATAGGTGATATGCGTATAGAGAAATACACATAAATCCAGTCAATAGTAAAAAAATGAAATCAAATGCAACCACTTATAAAAGCTCGTTATGTACAAAAACAAAGAGACTAGTTGCTTTAATAAATAAATAATTATGTACAAAATGTACATTCGTTTCGTTAAAGTCTATGTACAGGCCTACAACAGAGACAGATTTAATTTAGAAATCTCAGTTGCTATCACGATTAGTTGATTTCAACATTCACTTTTAAAAAATTGCTTTATACAAACAGTCCATTTAAAATATTTGCGATAAAAATGACTAAACGATAATAATAAATAATATAAAAAGTCTCTAAACATATAAATATTTTACTTAAAAGTTTTTTCTTTATTATTGGCAGTTGTGGACGTAGTACGATTGGCACAATTAGATAAATTGAAGATGCCGTGAGCAGGGTTTTCTGTTACGTTTTGGGAAAGGACGGGTTGGCGAGATTCTTTAAGATTCGCAGAAGACAACGAACTACTGCTAATGCCCGAATCACTAGATTTTTCACTGAGACAACTTCTCCCAAGTACAGAATTATTCTCATTGAGGCCTAATTCGGAGCCTCCACCTACAACATATTTGACTGAAGTCAACTTTTGATCCGCTTCGCACACATCTTCGCTATTTTTCCGTCCACTAGCACGATTAAGAAGGTTTCTACGACAAGGATCTATTAAAGTGGTTTGTCCGTGCACACTTACATATGAATCTTTCGGCTTCTTTTGCAACTTTTCCGAACTCGATGAATTCGGTATGTTTGGTTGATAAGACAGCTCTTCTTTCAGATTCATCGAATTCTTTTGAGCTTGCCGTACTCGTGCTAATATTTCATTATTGCATTGTTCTACTACAGCATCTAAGTTATTCGTATTATCACAAAATCCAGCATTATCACTTGCGTCCGATTCTCCTTGAGGAGAAATGTGGGCTTGACGAGAACTCTTCAACGCAGCATCGTAACAACCAGAGTCTCGGGGAAACTGTCTTCTGCCGAACGGAGAACAAGAACCTCCAGCCTCCAGAGCCAGAATCCTGTTATGGTCATCGCCTTCACTACTCGATCCGGCGATGTCTCCTTCACTTCCCGCTGAAAATAAACAACCAAATATTAAATAAAAAAATCCGGCTACAAACAGACTTAAAAAAATTTAGATGTCCACTACTGAAGATCACATGTGGATTAATGTTTTCTTATCAAAACTTTAACTATATTTTTTAAATATAGTACATATTTCAGTGCTTAAGTAGTAGTCGTTTAAATTTTTGCAACTTTGTACACTACATACTACAAGGTGAATAAAAAGTATGGAACCAAACGTTTTTTGCTTAAACTATTTATTTTTTGAAAAAACTAATTGATGAGTGATAAAGTACTATAAAAATGTGATGATTTAACAAGAATAAAATTTTTCGAAATTTGCTTTTGTTTTTGAGTTCTACAAAAAAAAAATATTTTTTTAAATGGCAACCCACTATAAAATCATTTTTCTCATAAAAGCTATACTCTAAGGATTACAACTACCTGCTTTATATTTAATTTTTTCAAAAAAATTTTTTTCACATAAATTGCAATTTTGACAAAAAAAAATCGCATAACTCAAAAACAAAACAAAATTTTGTTCTGAAAATACGATCAGATTTTTTATATTACTTTAATTTTATTAATTATTATTTCTGGATGCAATTGATTAAAAATAAAACCGCTTGGTTCCATACTTTATATTCACCCTGTATGTATAATATACAGTACAGTAGCTAAAAATCTTCCTAATGGCAATCAAAGACTAATTAAGTAGTTACTTAATCTTAAAGTTTTAAGATGTAGATATTAATCGAAAAAAATACAAATAAAGAAAAAGAATAATAAAAAAGATTATGGAGACGAATAATAGTTATTTTTGATACAAGTCCCAAAAATACAGTTTTTGCGGATGAATCCTTGCTGTTTCCGGACGAGGCAAAGCCAAGTCTGAAATAGCAGAGACGCGTCCGAAAAAACTTTTCTAGGTGTGCTTTAACAAAAAAAATGTTGTTTCTATAAACAACAGTTCCTAAAAACACATTGAAACCTCTTATTATGTAGATTAATTTTTAGAAAATAGTGGCTAAAAATAAAAAATAGTAAAAAATTCATTTTAGGGACCTAAAATAGCTATTTTTGGAAACGTATTAAATATACTTTTAAAAAACAGACCGTATAACTTCCAAAAAAATAATTCAGATAAGTTGTAGATAAAATTACCGCCTCTAAAACTACATTAATTCCTTAATAAGTATCTAAATGACAATAAAAACATTTTTCTTTAATTAGTCAGTAATTTTTACAATTTTTTTAATAGCTTTATCATAGTCACGATGATGCAAAAAACGTCGTTTCGTCGTTTGTTTTAATAAAAGGTTTATTGTGTAGGAATTTAACGTGTTACATACTTAATTTTTTGTGTTTAAAAAATTAATTTCGCGTAAAAAAGACTAATTCAGAGTAATTATAGGGCTTACCAATTGAAATTCAGTAGCCCTGAGATAAACCAAAGAAATCTCTTGAAACTGTAATCAATTTATACTTATGTACATACATTCTAATTCTAAAGAGAATTTGGTGAAAAAATATTTTATTTAAAAAAATTTAATTACTTACAGTCCAAGTCGTGAAGAAGTTGCACTGCAGTTAAGATTTTCGATCTGTGGTCTGAATTTACGATTCCTAAATAGTCTAGGTCAGATGGTTCAATTTCTTTAAACAATTCTAAATCTTCGTAACCGTTTAACACGAAAACTGATATATATTCTTGTAAGTTGATCTTCTGTAACAAATCTTCAACTGAAATGGGTTTCCCTTTGATGTTGCGATGCCATTTCAACTCTCTCCTGGCTTTCACCGATCTTTCCGACAATAACTCTACATTAATAAATTTAAATGTTCCCTTTTTTCCATGGCAGATACCTCGCCATTGGCCACTTGTATTCATTGAAACTATATCTATTATATCACCTTTCTGTAACAAAACAATGTAGGATTATTAATCAACAAAACTTAGATTCTAACCTTATATTTTAAAGCTTCTTTATCATATGGACTAGGTATGTGATCTACCAAAGCCCTCGCTCTCCCCACAATTTGCTCCGTTGGACTGGGATCAGCATCCTCCGTGGAAATAGAACTATGATTGCTTCCTGCTCTGACAAGAGCTTGCGTACCTTTACATAAAATAAAAATAAGGATTTTATATTTAGTTTGAAAGAAAAGAAAGAACTTACTAGATCCTGACCCACTCGGTAAACTTTCCACCGAACTCGCCGAACACGGGAAGGCTTGATCAGCTCGCTTTTGTTCATTCGAGTCACCTTTCAGTCTTGATATTTTTTTTTGAACGTCTTCCCTGAGACCACGCACTTTCCCCACAATACCAGAAGCCCCCGCTGATCGTCCGTCACTCGACTGCAACAATCAATCAATTCACAAAACATCACAAATTTATTTATTTACCACGTGGACGGTTGCTACTTGTTGACTACAATTACTGAACTCGTCTGTATCCTCATAGTCTGAACTTTGGCTGGGGGAAAGACCGTCTTCGCTTCGGGGGTAGCCGCTGTTTGTTTTCCTAAAGTGTCGTATTTTTCCCTCCAAGTGGCTGTAGTATTGAGGAGAAACCATCTGGGATATGTCTTGTTGTTCCGATCGACTCGTGTCCATGGAGAGGGTCGATAGTCTTGAACTAATACTCTGCACATCGGAACTGGCGTAATCGCCGCTTTCTCGGTCTCGA
Source organism: Tribolium madens (assembly GCF_015345945.1). NCBI lineage: Eukaryota > Metazoa > Arthropoda > Insecta > Coleoptera > Tenebrionidae > Tribolium > Tribolium madens. The sequence goes on from NW_025401006.1 coordinate 795,487, forward strand.
GACGATCTAAAAAATAATTAGACAAAATTTTTAAAAACATTTTAATGTCAGTAGCAACGCAGCTAAAAATCTCATTAGAACTGCTTACACCTAATTCAATTTCAAGTTTCCCAAGATGAATAATAATACAAAAGACAGGCAGCTTTGAAACTGAGGAAAGTAATTATTCACACAAATACCTTAAGTGGTTTAAATAAGTCATTACATTTTAATTCTTTTAAAAACTCTATAGAAAGTTTTGAAAAACTCGTTTAGTCGATATAAATTTTACCTTAGCGGAATAATAGTCGGTGGGTAACCAGCTTGTGGTAGAATAAGTCCACGTCTAGGAGTTCCCCTGGGAGTGGTGGCGGTAGGGGTGTCTCTAGGAAGGGAGATATCCCCGGCACTTCTCAGCGAGATTACTCCTTCCCCACGGGACTCTTGCCTCAGGTTCAGGGTAAAGCAAACTCGACCGTTTTGTATAGTGGCCGTTGGTCCAGGACTGCTGCCCATTAGGAAGTCCTCCGGGTCGCTTTCGTACGGCGGTTCATCATACCAATGGCCTCGGTCGTGGCCGTGAGCGCCCGGTGCCAGCATTCGCGCGTCCTCATCGTACATATAAGTGTCATCTGGAACGTAATTGCCTCAGAAGGCGATTTTTCTACAGGATATTCGGCGTGTTACCTCCCGACAAAGGCCCCCGGATACCCTCCTTGCCCAACTGCAATAAACCCTGCTTAATGTCTCGCAGGATCTGCAATAAAAAATACCATGTTCACAAAAATCATTACAGCTGCAAACTACATACCGGGTGAATAAAAAGTATGAAATCAAACATTTTTTGCATAAACTAATTAAAAATTAAAATAATTTTTAATTAAATTAAATAAAATAATTGGTGAAAAAAAACACGATTAGCCCGTCACACCAAACTTTTATTTAAAAACACAGTTTGGTGTGACTGGCTAATCGTGTTTTTGTTCATCGTTTCCATACCAAGAAGATCCAAGAAGAAGAAAAAATAATTGGTACAGTACATTGAAAATGTGATCGTTTTTCAGAATAATTTTTTTCTAAATTTCTTTAGTTTTCGAGTTTTGAAAAAAAAAATTAATGACAACCCACCATGATCATTTTTCTAATTAAATATTATGATTCAAAAATAACCTGTAATTAAATAAAATAGTTTTTTAACGAGTAATTTTTTTAAATAAATTGTTAAAGTTGCGAGCTCATCACGAAGATTTTCCGAACTTAACCCTTAATCCAAGTGGTCTTTTCATGCATTTTGGTCATAGGATGGGTCCGTTTTTTTGGGTCAAATATTTAGGGGTGGTTTCGGATGGATTAAAAATGGAAAAAAGGGAGTTCTTATTGGATTTTTCGATCCATCCATCCTCGGAAGGCAACTTTAAGAATAAAAAAAACTACTCTATAAAAAACAATTTTATCTAATTAAAGGTCATTTTTAGCTAATAGTCTTTAATTAAAAACATAGTTCATAGAGGTTGCCATTAATTTTTTTTTTGCTAAACTCAAAAATTAAAAAAAAAATCGAAAAATTTTATTCTTGAAAAACGATTACATTTTTATAGTATTTTACACTGAATTAATTATTTTTTTCGTAAAGTAATTAGTTTATGCGAAAACGGCTGGTTCCATACTTTTTATCAACCTGGTATACAATTTTTTGAAAAATTTTGTTGGTTCTATACCAGCTATACTTAGACTTTTGGGTTATCCTTATTTTCTATAGTATCACGTAAGTCCGATTAATTTTAATTAAGTACATTTTCGGCAAAACATTGAAAAACATAAAAAAACGGAACAAAAAGTGTAGATCATATTCCGAATAAGAACATCAGGCTCGACTTGGTTAAAATGTCCTCCAATTGGGCTATAACAGCATTTAATCCTTGAAGGGTAAAAGAAGCAAGTTGTTGTAAATCGAAGTTTTTAATTTACTAGGGGTTGTAAAGTTATTTGAATCACCCTCTATGACGTCACCTTGACCTGTTTGTTTATGCAAATGGTTGAAGTTTCCATATTAGCTGCCTCTTATGAAAAATAAGGCGAAACCTGTTTAAAACATTTATAATGTGCATATGCACGAGTTGCCAGACAAAAAGCTTGCCTGTTTTCCAGACGATAAAACTCGGGCTATTTTATGCTCCATCTTATGGCAGATGCATGACTGTATTGTTACTTTATAGCAAATTGGTTACATTAAATTTCAATGCTGTAAAGTGTATGTAGTATTTGCGAAGGTTTTGTTTGGTATCAACAAACGAAATTTTGTGCGCTCCAAGCCATCTCTGCGAATATGAATCCCAAACCTTATACAGGAACAAGGAGCAAATATTTAAATTGCCGGATTCACCGTGCTTTGCAGTGATTGAAAAAGGCAAAAAACTATAATGCACTCAACATTATTCGTTTCGAATTATTTTGTAACCTCTAGTTTACAAATAAAGTATGCAAATAATAGAGGAAGCGGAATAAGGCTTATGCACGCTATAATTGCAATTGACAACGTCGGAAGCGTCATGCAATATTTGAAAAAGCAGGTCAATAGACTATCGAAATCTTTGAATTCGCTAATGTGACTTCCTTTTATGAAATGGCAATAATAGAAAGGCTTGCCACTTGTTTTTAATGGATACGTTACTCTATATTTCCTCTCAAGTTTCCTCCCGTACTCCAAAAACTTTATCTAAGCTGAATTACGAGAAAACTTTGTTTTGAGTTTGTATCTATTTTATTGTCCATAACAAAAGGGCGTTTTACTTATTTTGCACTGTTTTAAATGCCTGATTAATTTGATGTGTTTCTTTTAGCCAATGGGGTGGAGAACGACTTATATATAGGCTAAGTATGAGTGTCGCGTATCGAAATCCACACGTGAATGGCTATATGTCGTATTTGACAAGAATAAAACGACTTGCAGTCAGTTCCCCATCCGAAACGTCTGATTGCATGGAAATACGTATCTGTCACGGGGGAATATTTCAATTTGTCTGCTATGCCGGTTCAATTCCGGGCCTGTATTCACATTTTACATTGAGATGTATGGTCGACTTGTGAATTTAGCACGGTTTACAATAGATCCTATGAGCCTTAGCCAAATAAAAAGAGGATCTCCATATATTTACGGAAAAGCGGTCGAATAATTGCTTCCTGCTTCACTAAATTATCCACTTACCTCTTCGTGTTCTTTCGTAAATTTCTCTCGTTTCCTTAAAGCTTCTTGTAGTTTCAACTGCAACAAACAGACAATCGAATTAAATAGGATTGATCAAAGGGTTTCCTCACCCAAAACGAAATCAATATTTATTCCGGCCTAGATGTGAAATATTTTCACTCAAGATTTTATACACGCAAATCCGGGAAAATTTAAAAAGATATGTGATATCAAAGGACATAGAGAAGTTTACATCTAGTAAGGAGTGTGTACTTTGCTGCCAACAACTATCTTGCTCACCAACTTGATATATTACATCAAGAGTTTGATATGATCTTTCGACATGCTGTCATAACTAATTTTGCTCCTAGCTAACTTTAGTAAAACAGCTGGCAAATGAGAGGATTTCACAAACAAAAAATAAAGCATTTTAAATTAATTATATTATACAGGGTGATTTTTGTAGGGCCTACATTAGAATCTTTACAACTTTCAATTCTTTGAAAGTTTGGGTGTTACCAAAATCGACCATTCTCAATTCAATTAAATTATTTCCAAAATGGCTGAATTTCAGGAACAATGAGAATTTTGCGCCAACTTTGAAATTTTAAATTGAAACCCCCTATTTTTATTGCATTTTGGAGTTTGCTTTTTCAAACTGAGCAAAATGTACACTTGGTTGCAAAAAAAATCGGAAACTGTCAAAGCATAAAAATATCAGATGTTTATAATTATCCATAGTTTGAACATGGCTTAATTCTAAAAGGTTAAGTTAGAACTGACAGTTAATCTGTAGTATTCACCACTCATTGGGTTTTTATGTAAGTAATCAACTAAATGATTATCATGATTTGCATTTGATGCTTTCGGCATTTAAATGCGGCATTGCAAAAAAATATTTGAATGCGACAGATTAACAAGGGCAAAACCTGTTTCATTCTAAAGAAAATTCAGTTTTCCGTTTTTATTGCAACCAACTGTACCCAAGTTGTTGGTACTTCTCTGTCATAGTTTTTGACATACTTATGTCATTTTTTTGTCAATTCTTTTATTTGCACGGGTCTATTCAAAAAATCACTTGAACTCTGCAGTAAATGAGATTTTTTTTTGCATTTGATAATCAAAAGTTTAAAAAACCTTCTAATGTAGCTTAAGACTCTCAAATTTCAAGTCTATAATATGATTTTTTTGAAAATGCTTATCAAAATACAGCTATAACTCCGTTTTTTCAAATAGCATCACCTCATTTACTCAACGGCAGTCGAAAGAACATCAATTTTATGTAAACCCCATCTCCTTCAGTTTTTTAAATAATCAAAAAAAGAAGTTTTAACTCTTTATTTTCATCGTTAATCAAGTAGGCTTTGGAAAATGGTCAATGATTGTCACATTTTGACGTTTTAAGTAGTTTTTAACTCATTCATTATCGAATAAACAGTAAAACAATAATAATTATGGCTTATTACCAACCAAGTTGTGTTAGACCTATTTGTAAGTTACAACCAAAAGGACAGAATAATTCAAAGGACCTGTCTTGCCTTCAATGTGAAGTATTCTCGCATGGATAAATTTTTGCGAATCAGACCACTGATCACTTTCAAAAGTCTACTGGATTAATGATGAAAATAAAATAAAATCTGTTTTTCGTGTTTATTTCTAAAATTGCAAGCGATAGCTATAGGACATGTTGATAAGTCTTCATAAAGATCAATGTTTTTTCGATTGCCGTTGAGAAAATATGGTTATGCTATTTGAAAAAACTGAGTAATAGCTGTTTTTTGCCAACCATTTTCAAAAAATCATATTAGCCTTGAAATTTGAGAGTTGACAATCTTGAGCTACTTTAGAAGATTCTTCAAACATTTAGTTGTCCAAAGCAAAAAAATATATATTTAAGGGTTCAAAAGTTGTGATTTTTTTAATAGACCCCTGCAAATAAAAAATTCATATTATTGTCAATGTTTTTGTCGAAATTTTGACATATACGTATTATTTCAAAAACTACGGCAGATACGTATCAACAACTGGGTTCGTTTTACTCAGTTTGAGAAGACGATATCAAATCAGCAATAAAAATGGGTACTTTCCATTTAAAAGTTCGAAGTTGGCGCTAATTTTTCGTAGTTCTGGAAATTTAGCCATTCTAAACCTATAATTTAGTTAAATTAAGAATTGTTAAATTTCAAAGCCGTAGCTATATTGGAAGTTAAAAAGTTTCTAATGTAGGCCCTACAAAAATCACGCTGTATGTATACAGGGCGTTAAAAACGATTGTAAAGTATTTCAGGAGGTAATAGTATGGACCAAAACAAACAAAAAAGTTTTAATAAACATGGGTCCGCAAAGTAACGGTTTCGGAAATATAAAAAATTATTCGTTTTTTGAAACATTTATGTGAAATCTGTTCAAACAAAAAAGAGAAGCTTCTAGTAAATGTTCTAAAAATTTTCACATTCGATATTTCCGAAACCGTTACTTTATTTTGGTCCATATACATATATGTTTTACAATGTTTTTTTAACACCCTGTATATAAAATTGCGGTTTATTTCACAATTACATCTTTAAAAAAAAAGAGGAATTTTAAAATTTGTACTTTGTTTTGTAATTTTAATAAAACATTTATTGTGTAGTAAAATACGAATATTTTAGATATTGGAGAGCAAATTAAAAATTGCGTGAGCGCTAAGATTTCATTCGTTTCAATTAGCTGAAGCTTATGTGAGAGAATAAATTAGAAAAGCCATTATCCGGTCCATTTGGCACCTGTACCGCTGCAAAATCCTCCTATTACCGCATATACAAGCGATGCAAAATGTTCCCCGTGATGCATCGGTGGCTTGTCCAGCCACTGAAGTCGTAAAGACAGCAATAAAACGTGAAAATCCCATCACATCGTGACCATCGGAAACTTTTCAGCCGTAAAAACTGGACCTCGGATTGCAGTGACATTTTGATATAAGGGCCAATGTTATCCCCGGGGGTTTACACATGGGAAAGAGCAAGCTGGAAACCAAACATCGCGTGCTTGCGCACAGAATAGATAAAGTTTATGGCGAGCAGTGATAGAATACGACCGTCCAGGGAATTTAAAGTGACCGTCTGAAGGAAGACGGACTGTAAATAAGTGTGGATCAGTGTTGATGGAGTGATTGGGAGTCACAGACGAGTTGTTTAAGAGCTTACCTTGTAGATTGTCTCTTCAAATGTGTTGGGGGCGCCGCCGTTCATCTGGAGGTGGCGGAGGCGGTCGTAGTCGCGGGGGTCTACCATGGAACGGAGCACAGCGTGCTGTCCCAGATCCGTCAGACCCAGACCGCTTTGGAGGACGCTGTCAGGGGTGTCGACCTGAAATTTATAAAGTGTACAACATTATTTTACGAGGCGATAAAGAAGCTACCGGAAAAAACATATCACTTGGAACATTATTTTGCAAACCATTTGCTTTCCGCGGTATTAAGATCAAATTTGTACATCATAGACTCCAAGTGAGAACGGGAAATAAGGATAAATGTTCACTTTGTTGAACATCGTAAAAAATGATGTTGCAAAAGTACACAATAGGGAAAATGCAATAACGTACAAATTTAGATATTACAGCCCCTCAGATGCAAATAGTGAAAAGTTTACGTCTACAGAAAAATTTAATAATGATTCTTACTAGTTTATTTAAAACCTTTTACGTTGTAAAATTAGCGCACAGTAAAAACTAATAATAGTTATTTATGCATCATGGGAATAAACAACTACTTTAATCCCAATAATGTAGGCAATTTTCACTCGAGGGCTTAGCGTAGATGCATACAAAACTTGCCTCCCAACAGACTAAATTAGTAATAACCACGTAATAAGATAAGAAAATGATAATTTTTCACACAGGGTGTTTCAGAACTTGCGTTTCAGAGAAAAATTCCAAGTAAGATAAGACGCCAGGAACATGAAAAAAATGTTTAAAAAATTCAATTTGTCAAAAAATTTGGACATTTGACAATTTTTGTCTTTTTAATGTTATTAATGTCTTTAATGTTATTGTAGTTTCCTCCTATAACAGCCTGCAGCAAAACAAAAATGAAAACTTATTTTCCAACAGAATAGAGTGCAAATTTTAAACTCACAAAATTTCGAAATTTTTATAGATAGAATTTTTTGAACATTTTTTTATATTCCTGGTAAAGTATATTTCATTGAAATTGGCATAATAGGTGGCTATGGAATTTCGTATTTAAGTTTGTAGCCCTGTGCATGTCCCTGATATAACAGCTGATGGGGTTTTTGTTTTTCTTTGATCACTTACCTACATGGTTTATTTAACTGACATGACTGACATTTGTATTCGTTTTTTTCACTGTTTTCGTTGGTTGTTCGTTATTCCTACTATTTTTTCAAATTATAATTAAAAGTAGTTCTCTTCAGAACCCCAGATTTAAAGTACACGCTAAGGTATGTTTGAAAACATAATCAATTTCTTTTTGTTCCTGTTTTAGGCATTTTAGGTTAATGGAATCAAATATACCAATTTGAATTAAACCAAATTATTTTATCCACGGCAAAACACGATTTTTCAGGCTTCAGTACGCGAAGCTTCATTTTGTACAGATTTCCTTTTTCCACTCCGATCGCAACAACTTTACCATTGTTTAAAAATTAACAATTTTGTCCTACATTTTTAATGACAAAATCCAAACCCCTTTTGGCTGCAATTTTCACGGAAAATAAATTGTGTTTCATCTCCGGTGTGAATAAAACGTCTATTAAAATTCCTGGAAGCCACTTATTATCAACGAAAGTCTGTATTTTCTACAAAGCAAATAGTGTATGTTTTTGGTGTCAAAACTACACCTACAAAGGGATGAAACTTTTTATGGAGAAAAACTCTCTCTGAAAACCTTTGAAAGAGGGTTCTTGAAAAATAAAATTTTAACTATCTTAACCTCACTTTTTTTAGTGACAAATTTAGTTCCTTAATATGTAAAGCCTTTTTCACATTTAAAGCGCAGTTTACACAATCATGGCCTACTGTTATGCCAATTTAAATGAAATCTATTATATCTTACCTTACATGGCATTTTTCTCTAGGGCGCGAGTTCGGAATCACCCTGTCAAAATATTTAGTTCATTGAATTGGAATTAAAAAAAAACATTCAAAAGATTTAATTCCAGTTTTTAAGATTTAAAATTGGTATTTGATTTATTTTATTCCATAGGCGCTAAAGTATCAGATTATTAGTCAAAAACGAGAAAATAAAGCGTCATTTTATTCCCTCTTAGGAATAGTAGATCACATACAGGGTGCTTCATTACCAAGACGAAAATTGATAATTGCCATGCGAAGCAAAACGTCGACGAACAATCATGCATTGACCACCAAGGATTGTATATTATTTTTTTCTCCTTAAAAATTAGAAAGCCAATAAAGAATTTATTGAATTTTAAAAAAACATGACATATGACAGTTCAGGTTGGTAAGTGGTCACTTCCTTATCAGTTTTCGGGTTGGGAAGTGGACATTTACCTACCTGATGAACTGTCATATTACATACCAACTGATAAGGAAGTGACCACTTGCAAACCTGAACCTGATATTTCATATCAATTGAAGTTGAAATGTCATACTTTCCAACTTTTCACATGTAAGATAATGTCGCGACAAATTTAAACAACTTATTAAATTGTCCTGTATTCTACAACCAAGTCAATTGTAAATAAGCAATTGTTTTAATTTTTTTATTCCTTTACTTCAAAATTTCAAGTGAAATTGTAAAAAAAATTACAATAATTCTCACAAAAATGTAGTTGTTTTAAATTGATAATTAAAACAATGTAAAGTCAAGTAATAAACTCAAAGCAGACATTCTGTCAACAGACTTCTTAATAATGTTATTAAAAATTATCCATAAGGCTCTTGTAGGTATAATTGAGTGGATATTGGAAGTTGAACGAATCGGACACATATAAATGAATTCTGGAAATTCTAATTTTTATTCGGTCAAAAGAGCAGTCCATTTTTCTTTGTCACTGTTGCGCGTGAGATTAAATATCACGAAGACCGGAACTGAAATTGATGACACAGGAAATAAATTGAACATTTGAGCGACTGTAATATATTTTTAACGAGTCTCGATAGCTTAGTAAACTGTTATTTTTGCCACACACGTCTTGAAAAGTTTAAAAGCGCAACTATGAAATAATTTACTCCAGAAGAAACAGTTTCTCATTTCTCAACAGTAGGAAAAGTAGTTTGTAAAATGGTAATAAATCAATCACCTGTCATAGTGGATTCACAGGAGAAATAGGCTTGAAACTTCAGTCTGCTGAAAATTAAAATAAACGGAGTTTGTCGAGCCAACTAATTTCTCAGTTGCCTCTTTGCATTTTTCTGCGTTATGAACCGGAGAATGAATAATGGCCACGATTTTATTCCAATTAAAGCGGAACTGACTTGGAACACGTATTGAACAGTGGTTTTTATGTAAAGTTTAATAAATCTAGCTGGAAAAAGCTGCAAAAGCTCCATTTCCTAATCTACTCGTATGATCTAAAAATCAATTACTGTGGACCCCTGCTCTGAAATTATGTAGATTTCCTAAGGAACTCCTGGCTTGAGAAGAAGAGTCGAATAAAAAGTTAATATTCCATCTAAAGTTTACTTTTAATTTAGCAGACCTGATACTTTTTAGTCTAAAATTAATATTCAACACGAAAAAACTCGGCTTATCGTATCTGATCAGAAATGGATTAACAACGAATTTTATGGTTTGATGGCACAAAATGATCAATAAACACGCTTAAAAACAATTATTTCGATTAAACAAGCTGTGATATAATACTCTCAAATAAATAGAAGAGTCTGATTGCCGCATTTATCAGAGGTCTAAGTCCGGATATGTGCGAGCGGATAACGTCAAAATGAGAGATTACCAGCAATTGATTTTCTTTTATAAAAGATAATGGAAGGCGTACGTGACGGCAATAAAACGAAAATAAGATTTTCTTGTTAAAAGCTGCCTTTGAATGGAATATCAATTAAGTGAAGGTCAGAAATAATTAACTTAATTGCAATATTTTAGACCAAATGAAATAATAGAGAGTATAGTTGGATGAAGGTTTTTAATAAATCAAAATCAAAATTCTAATTAAATTTCGACAAAGGCAACAGATCTCACAGAAATTTCTAATGAATAATATTTTGTTTGCACAAGAAAGAAAGCAAATATGCGAAACATAACTCATAATTGGGATAAATTATGGACGAGAGGTGTACGGATGTTAATTTATATGGGATGTAGGTAAATTCACATCAAATGAAACCGAGTTACCACGTTTTAATTATAAGATAAATCCCGATTCAGTGAAGCCTCGTTAGGTGGAAATAGCCCGATTTAGCGAAGAGGAAAATTGTGTGTTTCCGATATAACAATGAACGTAACTGAAGTAACCGAACCTGGCAAAACCCGGTTGTATAATTATCAAAGTTTCCATTAGAAAAATGAAAAACGGGAGATTTTAATCACGAGTCCGAAAAATGTCGAAAAAACGTCTCATTTGTAGAAATCGCGTCGCAGGAAAACCGAGTCAAACGAGCGCACCACTTGCATGTACTTATTAAAACTCAGAGTGTACAAAAAATTTCACAAAAGTATCTGCGCTTTAATCTTCGAATACTTCGCCGAGCAAGTGTTTTTCTGTAAGCTTTGTGTGCATTAGTCTGCTGCTTCAATTAGAGTGTACTGAAGGTATAGGCATAAGTGATGTCGCTGAGTTGGCGTCGCGACGCTTCCTTCCGCCTATTCTAAAGGTCGAAGTCCTGTGAAGATTTCGAAAACCGATCCTAGATTGTGCAGCACGATTGTGTCCAAACTAACGCCAAACTAATAGAAACAAAACGTTTGCCCGATGTACGAATGGAATTAGCAAACTCGAATGAAATTAACCCCCAAGTTCAACAACGAAGAACTGCTGATCTGTAATACAATGCATAAGGGTTGTCAATGTCACGGTCTTCCATTGTTTCATTGCGTCTCGAGTGGTGCACTTATTAGCCTCTTCCTTCCTCTCTATACACTCTCCCTTTCAGCGAACTTACACGGTCGCCGCCTGTTATACACGATATGTTAACAAGGATGTCGATGAATGGATGAATGTCTTGCGGCATTTCAATATACAGACTTCCATTTGGTTTAAAAAGCAAAACGAAACAAGACGCACACTTTTTCTTTAAAAAAAACTAAGATCAAAAAATGTAATTTGATTCGCAATAAATGGTTCGTTGAAAACTTTTTAGAACATTAGTGAAAAAAAGAATAATGTTTAAAAATCAGGCCAAACGTCATTGTAATATGTATCTACAAAAAACAACTAAAGTTTGTAAGTCTCTCAACTTTTGGATATCTTACTCGTATAATGCACATTTTCACCACAAGAATTTCTTATGTTGAACGTTTGTACAATACTCTTTCAGGAGTTATATTTGCTTCTTCCTATTTAGGTATTGGATTCATGAAGCCCAATTCTGTGATACATTAAAATAGTATATTATGTTATTAGAAGTAAAAGATATTAGGAGTAATTATTATGATTCAACTGAGTCACATAAACTTACTTTTACTCCAAATAATATGCACCATTTTATCCGCAAACGATTCAGATGGAGAGAAAAGCGAAACACAATACTTATCAAGTAAATGACCAAAATACTCAGAACGCTTTGCAATGAAATCATAACAACAAACATTACGCGTCAGTTTCGGAATGTGTTTAGATTTTCGAAAGTGTTAATTGATTTAACTAATGAATGAATAATTATGAATAATTAGTATAGTTTATAGCGCGAAATGTCGAATATTGATAATCTACACCTCTTCAGAAAATGCTGAAGCAGCAAAAGAGACAACATTGGTAAATGTCATAGTACTCATAGTAAATGTCAGGTAAAAGTAAAAGACGTTTAAGCGAAAAAATAGTGTTTTTACCCCATGCCTGAAAGGTAAAACTTTTACTTGTGTCATTTTTCTGACGTTTGCGGATAAAAAAATTAGTTTTATTAGTTTTCTCATATTTTAGAGGCAAATTTTTTTAAATATTTACGTAGAGCAATTTGTAGAATAAAATTAATTTTTCTGTTCTTCTAAAGATTTATTTTTTATTACCGAGTCTTGTGATGAATTTAAGAATGTCCAGTAACTAAAAATTTGGTTATTTAATTATTAGACCTTTAAGCTTATTATTCGACCTTTTGACACCCAATATAATAGTTGTAAAAAAATATTTTTTGTACCATCTATTTTTATTTATACAAGAATAGCCGTGTATCAATGCTAAAGTAAAAAATATAATGATGTAGTCCAGGAGCTAGTGAATAGTGGTAACAATTTCCGGTGGGTTTATAGGAACGCAAACTAATTGAGTTGAACTTATTTTTTCGTTTTAAATCTTTTTGATTTACTAAAGTAGATCATAAACTTACAGTAAAACAATTTGCAAAATTTTCCAGACTTCTAACGGTAATATATTTTTTTAGTTCTTTAGTTTTTCACGTGGCAAACTTATTTCCCAAGCCTACAGATGATAATAATCCACTCAGTAAAATAATGTGTCCGATTTACACTCAAACTCGTATAAAAAATAACTATTTTCCTTTGCGGTTTTGGGGAAAATGAAAGTTAAAAAAAATTCCTGTTGTAAACTCAATCTGGGGACATACTGTGTAATATATATTTTTTTTACTTAAAATCACTAACTATCGATGTTTTGATGACTGGGGAAATTAGTTAAAAAAATCACCAGCTCCTAGACTAATAAAAAGTGTTTTGAGTTGATATTTATAGTGTCCCAGACTTGGCCCTGCATCAGCTAAACAAAATAATAAATGATGACAACTGTCTTTTGTTCTTATAATCTTTGTCTTTCAATCACGACCTTTTGTCTGGAATAGTAATGATTTCTCCACTTTTTGTTGAAATCAGAAACAAGAACTTAGACGTTTCTAATTATCATCAAAATTTCGTCTCCATTATTTCATGAAAATTTATTAAGGAACGTCGATTAGTAGGAAAAATCATACCCACAATTACGTTTCGTGGTAAAAGAAGAAGAGAGTCAGAACCGAAGTTAATAAGATAAACTAAGTTTTACTTTGGAATGTATGCCGAATGCAGATGAGGCATTATTCGTGAGTGACAGGGCAAATATTTATGCGCTGGTGTAGGTGTTATAAAGTGCGAAAAGGAAGAAGGAAATTGTACTAGTACATTAGCGTTTATTCCCCAACTTTCCAGACTAAGTAATGCAGGGTTAAGGTGGCAAGAGTTTGGATAAATTATTCGAAATGCGCGTTAAGTGTAAATGTGGCCAATTTGCATAAGGTAACAACGCACTATAACTAAACTGAAATTCGTCCGAAGCAGGGCAAGAAAACAAAGAGCACCCGTTCGAAGTGGCTGCAGCAATAAAAGTCGCTCTAAATCTTGTTTTCGCGCCGACGCTTCAACATTCAAAATATAAATCTATTAGCAAACATAACTGTAAGTAATTACACCTGCTGCGAGGGGATCCGATACCCTCTGAGTTTCAGGAAGATCCAAATTACCCACAGATAAGTCAGACTTCATTATATCTTAAAGCACCTCCTTTGTAAATTAACAGCGACAAAGAAACTCATCAAAGACAACAACCTCGAATTTTAACAACAAAAATCCGCACAGACTTGTAGATATTAATCTTGCAGCCACATCTATTCGAAGATTTTCCATTTAACGCAGAAGCGCAAAATGTCAAACTAATTAAAAACTTCCCAACTGCAGCTGCGTCTAACCCTTTATCCATCCCAAAATAAAAGAAATTACTTTATTACAAGCACAATGCCATCTGAGCTAAATAAAACTAGGCACAAATATTGAGAGGTAAAAAGTGTAAAAAAATTGAAACTGCCTTTACAATTTGTAGAAAAGTGTTTGCTTCAAGTAAACGTATGCAAAATAAGAAGCGATTTTCTACAAATGATTTTCCTTGAAGGTTTGCTGCTTGTAGCATTTTGCAATTTAAAAGACAAAGTTTGTATAACTCAATAGAAGCATTAATTGTGATCAAAATTTTCTACAAACAGTTAAACCCTTAAAAAGTGGCCTAATTGGATAAAAGCAACGTTGAACGTTTAAAACAACTAATAAACACGGTCAATTACGATGAAATTTTGTGTGGGCATAGGACAAAGTTCGTTCAAAGCTCATCTTTTCATTATATACGCCCTGGTGAAGAGTAACGCAATTATCTGTGAGCTGAAGAGAAAGTAATGGTGGAGGGATGACGTCCAGAGAAATGTGCTGCACTACACCCCTCATTGTGTTTCATCACTAGTGATAATATTTTCGGCAATTCTTATCACGTGACGGCAATTTTGCCCTATTCTCTTCTATCCGTAACGGGGTATTAAAAACGCCCGACTTGCTTCATCAACCTCACATAAATGCCACAAACGCTGAACCACACGAAAACAAAACCAAAGATAAATGAAAATGAAAATTAAATGAATCGCAAAGTTTTTATTACTTGCGATTAAAACTACGTCTGATTTGTTTTGTATAAATTGATGACAGTGATATTTAAGATATTTATTTTATTAAATTTTTATTTTTTCTTGTTTCACTTCTCATTTATCATTTTTCTTAAAACTCATCTAGACCCAATTACGAAATCACAAAGCACTGCATTTTTTCTTAGAGTAGGTAGGTAGTCTGTAAATATAAAATAAAATAAATTATAGAGTAGCGTTTTTGGCATTTTAGGGCCTAGTCGATGTCAACATAGCCCCCATCACGTCGAAACTGACCACCTCTCGGGCTGTGGATCGATAAGACATCTTTCCCTGTGAATTCGCCTTGACACGAGACTGAAACATCGGTCATCCCGAATCTCTCGCGTGTTGAAATCCAACTAACAAGGGAGGCATTCACCCTCACCGTGAAAACTTCATTTATGCGATGCGCTACGTGAGAAATGCCCTTAACGCCAACAAAAGAAACGTTTATTTATTATGTTATATGAGAACGTTATTACGTTTTTATATCTGGCGCACGTAAAAAATATACGCGGCCACGTAAAAGAGTTTATGAGGAAGAAGCAGCGTTGGGAATTCATTCTTTCAGGAACTTTATTTGACACACAGATCGCGAACTTTATTAAGAATTCTCTAACTGAAAATAAACAAATCGGCACGGAATCGCCAGTTCACGTGAATTGTGTCGATAGGACGCTGAAGAATTGGATGCCAGATGCTGAAAATATATCTAAACAAACCGAGAAACGGCTGTATTTCAGAATAATTGAGTACGGTGTTGTTAAAGGATATAACAAAATATATAATATAGCTGGAGAGGAACATAAAAGTTTGCGTCGGGCATAAGAAACAATATTTACGGTCATTTCTTTGTGCCATAAGAATAATTTAATTGGCCTTACTTTATTTTCAAATGTACTTTTTATAAACATTACATTTAGTTATATTTCATTTCAAAAATGTTCTCAATTTCAAGGAAAATTTAAATGATGATGCAAAGTAGAAAATTCCTCTGAATTATGAGTGAGTTTATTCGTTATGATTATGAATTATGAATATTAACGAAGTTCACTACTGACTGATTTGCATGAAATTTAATATTTCGTTTTCTACTGTACACAGATATTCTACTTCTCTTGAAGTTAGTTAAATAAGGTTACATCTTAAAACCATTACTTTATTTCTGCTTGAGTTCATTTACACCCTAGTAATGTTAAGGAGTTTCTAATAACTTTGCAAGAGGTAATTGAACTAATTTGCATAGTTCGTAACCATAATGTGCACCAGATAATTAAGAAATTAAACACAAGTTAAGAGCACTAATGTTTATAGATTTTTAATTTAAGTCATACTAAATAAAAAATTAAGAAATCACCCTATTTCCATAAAGTCAGTGAGTGCACCACGAGGCGCTATTGATCGCCAGCGCTAGTGAAGCACGTAGAAATTTGGTTTCATTTGGTTTAGGTAAGGTTATGCTTGTTAGTCTAACTAATGTTTATCTAAAACATAAAATGCAATTACTACAAAATTTGCTCTAAATACATAAAGCAATTTATTACACACTAAACTAAGTTTAGTTGACACAAGAATGTTGATTTATGGTAGTTAATTAATTACACTGGTCGCCATCTGGCAATCAAATAAAATATTACCCCTTTTGTTTCAAACTTTCGATAGACTCGAACGAAACAACATTAGTTTAAATGAATGGCCAAAATTTTCTTCTTTGTCGCAAATTTATTCTAAAATTTTGAAACGATTTTGGTCTGGTGTTTGTTTGCAAATAGTCCACCACAGGATATGCTTCACGAAATGTGGCCGCGCTTACATGGATGTTTTATTTACATTCAGTTTGCGTGAAACACGAAAACCAACGTTACTTGTTCCGGAATGTAATAAGGAACCGTAGTATCCGCAATACTACTCACGATATTACTTAAAATAATTACAATTTGAATCCGATTTGTAAATTTTCCTTTTTGACGTTCTAAAAAACGCGCGTAATTTCAAAAATGGTGAATGCGCCGGGATAGTTTCGAGTTATATTGAACATTATGGAAAAAAAAAAGAGTTTTCTTCAAGAAAAAATGTAATGTGTGATCGTTTGAGAAATTGAGTTATTATCTTTTATTTCTGCTTTATTTTATTCTTTGAGATCATTACGTTAGTACATTACGAGCTATTTATTGTCGATTTTCTTCGACTGGCAATAATCCGCTGCAATAAAAATGATGAAAACGGCGAGACTGAAGTCGAAATGAAGTAGAGCAGAGAATAACTTCAAAATTGCATTTAAAAATGAATTACGGCAGGAGAACCGGGCGTAATTAAGATTATGCTATGTAAATTGCATGCAATTAATCAGAGTGAGTAAATTTTTTCAAGTTTTTAATCTTTGTATGATAAGATGAGACGATGTCTGGAGGGTTTGAAAGCGGAACGAACCAGGAGGAATAACAATCACTCTAAGAAATTGTCTATGAAGGGGACGAAATGCCGTCGTCTGGCTAGTTATTTGAGCGAGAAGGGGCAAATAGGACATTTACATATTTTATTGCACCGTACTTGTGTATACTTGGCATTTCTTGACGCCCTTTGTGAGTTCGGTATTCTGCAAACGTCTCGGAAGTAATGCAATTTTATTTACCGTTCTGCTGCAACACTGCGTAAAGAAAACCGGCATTTCCCACAGCGGATTCGCTTCGGTTGCATTAAAAAAATCGAAAATGGGATCGCTCATTTTATGCGCTATTTGGTTATTTTATGCATTTATATGGACGGTCCACAACATGAAGCCTTCACAAATCCAATTCCAATAAAGCAAATTTATAAACATCAATATTGTTGCAATTTTGTGGACAAATTAACGAGTAAATACACCTCGAAATGGAATCTGAAATCGACCAAATTACCGAAATTTTAATTGGACGAATGTTTAGATTGCTTTTGTGTGGTGTTTCTTACTAGTGGTGCAACCGCTGCGGCAGTTTACATAAATGCAATCAAAACACACTGCTGCACAGTTTATCCAAGTCATACTCATAATGCAGTTATAATAAAGTTAGTGCGAATCCTCTTGTTAGCAAAATTTTCCCCGTTCCGAAAAGAAAATAATTTCCTTTTGAAACGATAAAAGAGCAATATAATTACTTAATTACAAAAGAAGCGTCTCTTTAGAATGAGAATTACAACAAAGAATTGTAAGACTTACCCTCTGTGGGACACCCCGAGTGGCAGCTCTCCCGTGCCTCGGAGAACTCGTTCCGTGTTTTTCTTTGCGATGAGACGTCTTAAGACCTCGCAGAAACCTTGAAAAAGTCGTTTTCTTTTTGCTTGTGTTGGTATAATTTTGATCTGAAAGTAAAATAAATGTGGTTATACAAGAGAAAGATTTTCAACACTTAATTAAGTTTCGTCCAATTATCGATAATTAAAAAGGGTTCGTTCGAAATTGGCTGATGAAATGATAATTAGTCCAAAAGTTGTGAACTTTTAATTTTAAAAGTTTTTTAATAACGGCAATCTTTTTATCACCAATATACAATGAATTACAGTCGGTAAAAACAATTCCAGAGGTCTTGAATAAAACATGCATTTTGGCCCAAATTTATATTTTAAATTTAATATTGGGGGAGCACGTACACACGTAGTCAACTCTTTTTTTTATCTGAATATGAATTAGTTATAGGACGGGTTTTAAGAAAAAAAAACCGATAACGTATGCCGAACTGCAATATTCTTTCATGCCTTACATGCTAACCGCGTCCAGGAGATTATATTTTCGATAAATTTCTTCACGTGCTTATTAATATTGACTTCATAGATAATCTGTGAGGGTACAGGGCTTATAATTTGCATACATATCTCCTCTACAGTCTGTATATGTTCCTTTCAATTTCACCACGTGCAATCTCACTTTCCTTTTCCGGTTTGCCGTTAATAGATTCAGCAAATTTCAGGACCGAGGGCGGCTCTTGCAGCTCGAGGTATTACCGATGAATTATGCATGGATGACGTACAGGTTACGAGTTATGGCTTGCTTATACGTCAGAGAAGAATTTCACACGAAACAATGAAATATTTACACAATTTACTATCAGAGAAGTTTGAAATTTCCTCTTGCTAAATGAAACGTTTAACGAGCTAAAAGATTTTCGCCATAAGTGCTTTTGAATGTTTTTAGTGGTGGATTCAGTTTCGGAACTTTATCTTGTGAAGTTTTGAATTTGTAGGAGGGCCGAGTTAGGGGTTACACACTTTAAATTCATGGTCGTTGCCATTAATTACTCGAATGAGCTTCTTTGCCTATCCAAACAAAGAACAAACTTAATACAAGTAGAGAGACAATAGAATAGGATGACATGACTATCTCGGTTCACATAAATTGATAGAATTAAAGGGGGAAACGGCAAAATAAATTATAAAGAAATGTTTTTGCCGGGAGGAAATTCAATTAAGCAGTGTACTACTAATTATTAATCAACACAGAGATTGTTTTGTTTGGGTGTCGAAGCTTTATAAAAGTGTAAATAAGCAGGTGTGTAATTTAAAAATGAAACGAAATTGATGAGCATGAGGAAATTAAGCTGTCGCTTTAATGTTGCCTAACACTGATTATGAAAAGCTAATAAGCCTAATAAAACTCAACTGAATTTATACAACTTTAAAAAGAATGCATATCAAACTCAAGAGAATTACATTTTTTTTTCTGTTTTGTTAATAACTTTTTTCAGAAAAGAGAAAATAGCTAATGAACAATCTACATCAAAGTGACTGGTATTGCTAATTTATTACTAAAAGTAGCAAGTGTCCTTTCGGTTCAATGTCGTGAATTTAAATGTGTATAACATTATGTAAAATTTTTATCAAAAAAATATCCTGAAAAAGTTTATTAATAATTTAAATAAAATTCTACATCTATACCCGTTTCGTCTAACAGATAAAGTAATAAATACGCCTACATTAACCGCGCTGTTTAAATAGCGGTCTCTGATTGGTAATTTTCACTGAACGCCTAAAGCAAAAGTTCGTATCACAGTAAAACATATTTAGAAACTACTAGACTCCGCCAGGGGGCGCTATATTTAAAACGCTAGCATGTAAAACAGAAAACAAAACAAAGTAAAACAAGAGCTTTGAATCAGGTACGCTTTGTTCGGTCCTTTTGTATTTTGGTTAGTTGACTTCTTTAAATTTAAAACTGCTACAGCATAAAACACACTTCGCCGCAGAACATTCTGCGCAACTGGTCTCCTATGTTGGAATTTTAATACAGTAAAACCTCCCTTAACGGACACCTTAAGAGAGCGGACACCTCTTGATAACGGACATTTTTGTAGGAACGTAACTAATACAACGGACCCTCTGATAGCGAACGTGGACAGTGAAGTTTTCCCCATTTACCATAAATGTCATATATCTTTACCTCATACAACGCACAGACGGACAGAGGGATTTTCTTTAAAACAGGTATTAAAGTCTTCTTTAAAAGAGGTACGAACAAAAACCCAAAGAAAAACTTGTTGGTTAAAGTAATGAACTTCAAAAACATAATCAAAAGAACTTTTGATCCAAACAAACAAAAATTAACGATTTTTTCAAATAAAAATGTTTTTTTCTATTTTTTTTGTAATGCTTTATATTTTTGTTATTTTGAATAAAATGCTTTCCAATTTTTTTATTTATTTTACACACCTCCCATTCAGGGACACCTCTTCACAACGGACAATTAAAGATTTCCCATCGGTGTCCGTTGTTGAGAGGTTTTACTATACTTTATCTGTTGGGCGAACCTAGTATAGTCGTAGTTCTAAGAAAAAAAAGTAGTCGAAACACCTAATTTTTGATTGACTTAATTCAAGATATCTTTAAAATTTCAAGCTACTATTTATGTTAACATTTAGACCAGTAAGAAAATAATTTTAATAGTGTTTTCAAAAGTTTTTAGTTAGTTCATTTGCAACTTTGTTGATACAAAAGAAGAAAACATTTTTTAGAAATTTTTCAACTGTAATTATAGTTTTTCAAATTTTCGTTGATTGTGCAAGTGGTAAAGCCATTGTGTACTAGTTTATTTTCCTGTTCGCTAATTTGAGGAATATTTTTCAGTTTGAACAGTTTGAACCTGCCTTGGTTTGAGATAAAGCGAACAAATCCCTTTTTTCAAAAGAAGCTTAATGAGCGAGTAGGCATCCAAATACGTTAGTGATTATCTCGAAACTCAGTGTTTAATTTCGCTTGATGCGTTTATATTCATGAATAATCATAGTAGATTAACAGAAATTCATTTACGCCAGATCGCTCTTGATAACATGTTTAACTGAAATGGACAACTTTGCTGGAGTAAATTATATGTAGCAGGATCGTAATGTTTACTCAAGCAAACGTGTGTGGCGTTGATTGCTTAGTCCACCTGTGATTGGTTTAATTATCCACGTTTATACACTACGTACCGCATACCTACGCAAATAGAATATCAATGTCGGTGTTATCTTTACGGACGATCCTTTAATACGTTGTTTAATCGTAAAATTGCGTCAGATAGATTGAATCTGGAGATAAAGTTTCGCCCTTACTACACTAACCACAATCAATGGTAGTTACTCGGCAATGACCATTCGTCTTTTTTCGAACCTTTTCACACAAAATGTGGCTTTTTATCTGGATGTTTTCCTTTTCATAAAGAGGAGTGAATAAATCAAGCGATCACGTGAGCATGTCAAGAAGTTAACTCGCTGTTATAAGCCTGATAAAAATGACAGTTTACTTTGCACATGTCCTAGGTTTCAATTTGGGGGGCGAGAAACAGTGATGTGTCCAATGATGACGTTCTGACAAATCGGATTTGGATCCACGAAGGGTAGCCAACGCGACGTAAAGACATACTCTGATTTACTGGATGCAGGAACCCCTATCAGTTTGATGATAACACAGATTGAGAGCGACGGACTATTGACACATTCAGGTGGATTTGCCGGTTCAAGTGTATAAGGGGCTTAAGAAGAATAAATAAAGCAAAAAAAAAAAGCCGATTACGAGTTTAAACTGCTAAATTAAAACGATACGCACCAAAAATTGTCTGAAAGATTTTCAAAAAAAACGTAGTTTAGCAAATTGCAAGACACTTCCACGGTTAGTTCCCATTTACGTGTTTAGTATACAATCACCTGCTGTTTAACTCACAACTCTATACTTTAATTAAATCTATCAAAACTTTACTTCCTTGCTTAATAGCCGTAACTCTGTTTTACGGCATCCAGGTCGTATAAAGTGAATTGGGAAGATCCAATGATTTTCATTTCGTCTTCTCTCTGATTTCTAGGGCGATGAAATATTTATTTTTAATTAAATGCAAACATTCAAAGTTTCAATCGAGTTCAATTGACTACGATTCAATTTTGGCTGTTTGAACCTGAATAAATTTAACTCTACGACTTATGTATTTTGATAAGAGAATTTATTCATACTGCTTTGTTCCTTATTGTAATTAGATTTTTTAAATGTTTAAGAGATTATTTGACTTTGTCAATTTTTCGTGAGGGTCGTGTTAATTCACTACTGTAATTCTGTATATTAATATTGCATCAAGAGTTTTCTTTTATTATAATCTTATCCAAACGAAACAATTAAAAATAATTCATGAAAATTTTCGTAATTTCTGTTATTATTAAAATTCCACGTTTTAATGACAATATAATTGGCTTTTCCTAACATGAAAAGGGTGATTGATGAAGTTTTCTACTTCCTAATTTTGAATATTGTAACAGATAATAATAGGTTGTGCTTCCGTGTGTAGTACAGAACAGGAGACACCCTCTGGCATTTGCAAGTCCTCCACTGCAGCTACCTCATCCTCATATATTACATGTCCGAACGTGTTAAAGGGGATCCAATCGCCCACTCTGCTTTAATTGCAGATTTACCAGTCAATCTGTCGTGTTGAATTAAAGTCGAGTTTCAGTTTTGACAGGTTTTTACCGCCAAAAATGCAGTAGTTTTTCATGCGAACGTCGCCGCCGTAAAACAAAATGAAATGAGTCTTTGAAATTGCGACGGGTTGTTTAAATTGCGGTTATCCTGGCGCTGAAAACTCGCATATCTCTTTTCTGACAGTTGACACATGGGAAATAAGTGATTTTTGCCGCGTTGCAATGTCTTCTGTATTTGTGTTATCGTGTTTCAGCTTCTACACTTGACATTCGCTGGCGTTTGTTGCATTCACTCAGGCAAAAACATTACACTAATTGTTGCTATGGGCATTATCCCGAACGGACGGCGGTTTAAATGAACAGAAAATAGCCAATTCCGAGTCCAGAGGTTCTTAACTCTCCACATATTTTACCAAATTATATATTTTTGTTATTACAGTTGCGACTAAATACGAAAAGTAAATTCACACAGCAGATTCTCAAAAGAGAGATTAAAAGCATCATTTATTTACAACTCCCGACTAATTAGATTTGTATTTACTCCCTCAGATCAAAGGTCATATTAAAATAGCCATATTTTGTAATTTTTACATTCTGTAAGAGAAGATATGATTCGGTATGTGTCCACCACATTTTTGTTACGAAATGTTAAAAAAATTAAACTTGTATTTTTATTGAAAAAAAATAGTGTAACTCATCGCAAAAAATCAAAGTTTTGGTAATCTTCTCGTTTTTTTTGCTTGGTGCACAACTTTAAAAAATTACAGACTAAAAAAACCAAAAGAAAACAAGGTTATCGTAAAAATAAAGTTTGCAGTCATTAATATCCTGGTAAAAATAATAATTAATGAAACAGATAACTAATGTATCTTTTCAAAGTTTTGTAAACTCTTTAAAATTTTGTTAAAACTTCATGCTAAAAAATACCTACTCGAAGTGAGTAGGAACTAAAAACCAATCGTTCCATTATTAAAAAATCCACATTCTTTGGCAAAATTATTTGAAGGTATTTAAGGTACTTATAATTTTATATAAATAGTTAAAAATAATTGTTATTTTTTGTGCATATTTTAAACACAACAACTTCTTCTTGGGGAAAATAAACAAATTAGTGGTTATTGTGGATATCTGGTCAGAGATTATTATAAAAAACAGTTAGAGAAATAAATAAAGTACATTTAGCGAACATAATTGCACACCCACTTTTTAATTAAAATGTACATTGAAAGCTGAATGGATTGTTTCCCGTCGAATTTTTCGCCACATCGATAAGCTTTGTATCAAAAATTTGAACGTAAATGAAAAACTCTTCAATTATTGCTTGACAAAAGAAATAATTATAAGTTTCATTTAGCAAAACTGATGAGTTTTTAAAAACTTAATGCACTAAATACAATCGATATTAGATTATTTATTCCACAACTAACAGAGAATTTTAATACTTTCGGATGTTAATTGCCAGCAAGAATAATGATGTCTGCTCTAATGAAACAAAGTGGGACAAAAGAATAGTAAAAAGAAAAAAATCAGAAGTTTCCTTTGGTGTTTTTCGTAGATTTGAGAACTAATTTCAAGCACCTGCTGAAGTAAAAGCGATCAATAACCTCCTATCAGAAATAAATTACAAAGATCGAGTTAAAGTCAAGTTAGTTCGTTCGTTTAAAAATCTCTGACGTTTAATCGCTTACAGAATCTTACTACTGTAGGTAGTATTTCCCTGAGTTTTTACACACCTGCAAGTGCATGCAGGCTTGTTATCTGTACAAACAATCCAGAAGAAATAACTCGCAAGATTTCTTCCTATAAAGCAACCGTTTCCTCATCATTCGTCCAAGACTTAATGCACATAAAGATTGCAAAAGCATTAACCCGACTTGTAGGATTTTTACGACGCTGCAGTAAAGTGAAATTATCGACTGTAGATCTTTACATAAAGTGGTACAACGTCTTGCATCAAGCACCTGTTAATATCTGTAATATGCAGTAAAGCTGCTTGCGATACACTACAAGGTGCCTCTTGTAGATGGCTATTTTCAAACTATCGTAACCATAACAGTGTGGTCCAAGTGCGCTTGTATGCACATGGTAAATTCAATCTGCTTGGATATTGCTTTAGATCCTGACCTCTTGAGCATTTCAATAGAAATGAAGTTACAAATACTTAGAAACTTGGGAACATATGCAAGTTTCAAACCAGGAAGGATGATAGTGAAGGGAAGAGGATATTGTTGATTATGCATACAAGCGAGTTTGCTTTTAATTGTTCTCCCAACTTATACTTACTCAAACAGTAATAGAAATTTGAATGTTAATACACATTTGGAAAGTATATTCACCTAAGTAAATACCAGTGCGCCGAATTTCGTTTACTTTAATTCCCCTTGGTGTGTAAAAAGCCACGCTGGACAAAGTACCCGATAGATAGCAAAATTTTACTTACCGCTGGGAGGAAATTCGTAAAAGTAGGCCGACCGTGGACTTAGACATCTGTAACACAAAAAAAAACAATTTCATTTAGGCACACCCAAATCGCATGTTCATATAAATCGGGTCTCATTCAAGGTTTAATGCCTTTTTTCGTAAAATTTATAACTGTTCAAGCTGATAATGCTTGACTTGACAAATGTCTGGAGGGCGGACGCTAATTTAGTGCTCGCCCTTTGAAACTACTCCCAACTATAAGATTTACCACCGTTAGAAAAATAGGGAAAATATTAATACGAGAAGATGAAGTCATTTAATGAGATTTTTATTACTACAAATGGATAAAATTTATCGATCCGAACCGTTTTTTATCTCAAGGCAAAGGCAAACTAATAGACTTCTACATCATCGAATTTGCTCCAGACATTTCAGCAAATTACATCTCAGATATCGACACGATTGTCGTTTCTGTATAACAATGTGGAATAGTGCTGAAACGTATCTGGATTCTTCAGACGATCATTTGCATCAAGACAAAGGATTTTGCTGCGAGAAAGATAAAAATTTATATGGACTAGGAGAATTACGAATCAGGAAAAATCGAAATAATGCGGAAATATTTTCCTACCAGTTCTCGTATTAAAGAGAAAAACAACCACTAAAGAAAGTGTGAAAGCATTTGTTACTTCTACTATTTTTAACCAAAACACTCAAAACTATAAATTATGATAATATTTCCATCAAAGACTGTTAACCCAAAGCCCTGAATCTTTAATTTATTCGCAATGACATCTCGGGCAACGTCTGATTGGTAATTCGGAACAAATTCTCAAATAAAATCTTGCTTCAGTCCTGGAATTTTCTTTGCCTTTGTTTCCGTATTTGCTCGTTAAATCAAAATTGACATCGTCGCACACGTATCCGTTACTGGAAATTTCCACTCCTGTTTATTTCGACGTTTCAACTTCCAATACCATCAATAATTCCATATTTGCTTTATAATGCAAATACGGTTTGCTCAGTACGTGCATTCACCCAAGTCCACAACTCTTCCAGACTTCCACAATCAGACGGCATCACGTAATAAGCTTTATGGCACGTTCTCGGAGAACAAATACGAATTCGGGGATCCTTAATTGATATTGCGACAAAAGTTATGAGTTGCCGTTAGAAGAATCCCAATCAGGATGTGATAACCCGTGGTGAAAATCTCATAATGTGACTTTCGCCGTTTTTATTTGCTTTGTTAAAAGACGTGGTTGTGACGTCCAAACTTGTAATATTATTAAATAAATAAATAAGAAGCGTTAAGTCGCAACCCTGCGGTTTTATATTCTCATTTTGACAAAATGTGAGCTGCGTAACGACTCTAATAAAATAAAACGCCATTGAGGATTTCGTCGACTTTGCGACTCTATTGATTATTTTTACCTCCGACCATCATCTTCTAACAAAATTACGCAAATTTTTCACAAAACGTTACTTTAGCTTCGCTTTAATAAAGAAAACACTTGTGTGGCACCGTTACTCACGTTTGATAGTTGTGCTGGTGTTGTAATAATAGTGGTTGATGACTCGTGGGTGCTGGTCCCATTAACCTTTGCTGCTGCTGCCTTGCGATTTGTGCCCCAAATACTCCATATCCGAAGCCGTATATTTCGTCTTCCTCTTTATCACTCAAACAACTTGACGGCTGGAACAACGAAACAAAATTAAATTGCATTATCTTTAAGAAAGCGAAATACGAAACTTAGGTACCAAAAATTATTAATTACTCAGTGTGGTGCAGGTTCGAGCAACAAACTGTTCAATTAAAGCATTCTTTGTAATTTTTAGAATTTAATTGCAACCAAAGTAAAAATGTTAAAAACACATTCATTTTTATACCAAGGATTAATTTATTTTCTACATTGTTTGTTTTAACATTCCTATTCGACCTTAGTACTAATATTTATTCTTCAATAATCTATTTAAAACAAAATTCGGCGACTGCATTTTCCTTAATGAGTTATAAAATCAAGAAAAATTTAAAACGAGTTTGACTAATTTTTCTGGATTGAAAAGCTATAAAGAGTAATTTGGTGTTAACATTCTCACGAAAGAGATCTTTTTCGTGCCATCTTAATAAACTGCTTGGAATATTTGCGTGTGTCATATTTTAGACATAAATGTGTCAGTAAAATCGTGACTTTCTTAAAAATAAACACTGCTCGTCTAAAAAAAATATTGTGTCAATTTAGCTGTCTAAGAAGTCACGAATATAAACGCAGTAATGTATTTCTATTTTGTTAGAGATTTTCTTTTAGTTCTGTGTCAAAAAAGTAATATGCATATATGAGATATTCTGAATAAAAATTCATTTAAAGTTGTTTTAACACGAAAATGTAGCAAATAGTAAGTGTCAGTAACAACATACTGAAATACGAGCAAACCATAAATTAGTGCTTTTAGTTGAAACGTTCCAGAATTACAATAATATTATTATTATTATTATTTTTTTTTGTAAATATAATGAATATAATATTTCTTTGTTTTCACTCCTCGTCTAAAACATGCAACTAAGTTTAACTGACTAGAATTTCCAACAAAAAAAAAAGATAAAACATTATTCATTGTTTTTTTTTTCTTTTAGAAAGGCCAAAAATTTATTGAAAATTGAAAATAATATATTATGAATTAGGAATATCATACACTATTTCATGTGTAGACGTATTCAGATCGAGAGTAAAGAGCAACACTAATATTATCAAGTAAAAAAAACCTAAATAATCAGAACAATTTGTAACTAACCAAATCATAACAGCGCTAATTATCTTGCGTTGGAAAAGGAATATGTGTTAAAAATTTTAAAAGTCTTTATTAATTTAACTAGTGCATGACTAGTGCAGTTAGTAGTGCAAAATGTCGAATGCTGATGACCTGCAATATACCTTTCCAGAAATTGCTGAAGCAGCAAAAAAAACAACATTGGTAAATGGCATGATAAATGTTATGATAAAAAACATGCCTGAAACGTAAAGTAAAACTTTCACTTGTGTCATTTAGTCATAAAAAGGCCTCTTTTGCAGATAAAAGATCAGTAAATCGGCTTAATTCAGTTTGATAAAAAAATTCAAAAGTAAATATTTATTTTTATATTGAAATAGATAAACACATAACAGACACAATGTTTTTTCTACAATTTAATTTATACAGGGTGCGCCAGAACTCGCGCCCCAGAAAAAATTTTCAAGTAAGGTAATATACCAGGAACATAAAAAAAATGTTTACAAAATTTTATCTGTCAAAAAATTTTGTCATTTAGTTTTTGACATTTTTTTATATCTATTTAATGATACTGATGATCTTGTATATGTTTTTTTACAATTATTTAGTAAAGGGACAAAAATTTTGCCAATAAAAGCCTCAAATAACATTGAACAGAGTTACAATTTAGGATACAGCTACCTTCTTTCCTCTTTTAATAGCCTATAGCAAAAAAACTTGGAAAATTATTTTTCCAACCGAAATAAATAGAGTCAAAGTGCAAACTTTAAAGTCTCATAACTTCGAAATTTTTATAGATAAAATTTTTTTAACATTTTTTCCATGTTCCTGGTATCTTACCTTATATGGCATTTTTCTCTGGGGTGCGAGTTCTGGCGCACCCTGTATATACTTATGCAAAAATCTAAAAAAAATATTGTAAAGCAGTAATCCTATTAATTGATAAAAAAGACAAACTTTGCATACAATTACTGTGAAAATGTCAATTGTAGAAAAAAGTTTTTAAATTTAGGGTAGTTTACTGTCAATTTATTTAATTTAAAATTAAGATATACCTACCATGGCTATCTTCTTAACAGTCGTATCTCCCTAAAAAGCACAAAGTGTTGCATGTATAACGAATTCAAAAAAACACCACACAAAAATTGTCAACATCAAATATTAAAAATTGAGAAAATTGAGAATTTCAGTAGACTACTTGTATTATTTAAAAATTTTGAACAACAACTAGTTTTTGAAATAATTAACCAACTATGCTTAAATTTCTCAAGTGTGTGTACTTGTTTTCTACATAAACAGGTTAATTATCACAGAAACACACGATACATTACTTCATTAGAAAAATCAAGTACCCCTGTGCGAATTAGGTTGTGAAGCGAAAATCTCGTTTAAGGCTCAACATCTCTTTTGCTTTTATTGCCTAATTTAATTTAGAAAAAGCTCTGTGCTGTAATTTACGGTTGCAGAGCTTACGTTTATTAAAGAGCCACTGAATTAAAAACCGGCTGAAAATATGGCACAACTCACCGAATATTTTCCGGGTACGTAAATAGGCTGCGATTGTGATGACGTGAGACCATGTCCTGTTGAAACGGGTGTTCCACCAACAGGACTGTAGTTGGCAGGTGGAGTGCCGGGCGTAATAGCACTTCGTTCCCGGGGTGAGGATTCTGCCCACTCAATACGACGCAAATCTTCCAGATGACCCAAAACATCCCCGTAGTGTGTGCTAAATAAGTCGGCGTATCGGGATGCTAAACCCTCGAGATATCCTCGCTCACCGTCCTGCAAACGAAAAGTCACAATTAATTTCAAAGAATTCTACTTTTCCAATTTTGAGATAGAATTTACAAAAGTGTGTGTTATTGCACGTAAAATTTTCCACCAACAATATTAAGTAAACCAAATGTAGCTTGCTATGACCCGGCGCATCCACCATATGTGACCCGAATATTCCTCCTCTCGGTTGCAAGAAAAACAGCGTGGATATTTACCCATTCTGTACGTTTTTATTCAAATTCCTGTAATAAAAACAACCGTTGCGAAATGTCATTTCTTTGTATTTTCTGTGTTAATTTTTCTATGCAAACCTTTGAATAAAAAATGTTGCGTGTGAGTGTCGTATGTAGTTTGGGGCGCCTTAGCAAGTTTCAAACAACTTTATTTAAAAGGGGCTTCATTAACATGTGAAGAGGGTGTCTCGGGTAAAGGGTTGATGATATACCGTACAAGCCGGTACTCGTCGCTTGCAACCTTTTCCTTATAGTTTGAACCGCTGTATGCCACGTGACACGCATTTGCATAGTTCTGTAATACGTCACTTAAAATTTGGTTTAATAAGAGACAGTTAATTAATACCAGAGAGCACATTCCCAGTTTACAAGTCAAATAATGAAGGAACTCTGCCGTTTCCGCCGCAAACAGTAAATTAACTCGTCATATTTGAATTAAAAAAAGTGAAACGAAACAAGCCAATATTGAAGTTATTGCGTCAGCCACGAAATGACATCGAGTACTTTTATATCAAACTCGTAAAAAATTTAATAGTTTTTAGAACGGCTTATTGAAGTGCTTTGGAAAAATTTTAATATTCCAGGTGATCCCAACTGGGACAAGTTAATATTGCGAGGTGGCGTGATGTTTTCTTGTAAAATCGATTAGGTAGTATTAAAAACACCAATTTCGTTAGAAACGCCGAGCTCTATTTCAGATTTCCCCCAAGAAAAATTAGTTAACTAAAAATTACCACCATTAACGAGAACCGTATATTTTTCCAAGTTGTCTGAATGACGCAATTTATCGACCGACCCGAACCTTCGTTTGCTGGATTGCCCATTCCTGAGGTTGAACGATATTACAACCCTAGATAAAGACCTCTCATTATCAAATTTTGGGAGATCCGATTCGTGGAAAACAACGATAAAAGCCAAATTGTTTCATTATATTTAACCAACAAATTGAAAAATTGTTGAGAAATCACAATTGTTTTGAATGAAAAAATACCGCCTGCTAAATTTTTGTTTTTAACTTTGATGTTAAATTTTTTCAGATCTGATTGAGAAATTGTTTAATAAAAAATTGTAAATGAATTTAATTAAATGAACTTAAATTTTTAATTTAGAAATAGAATTACTACCTTAATAGCAGCTACTGCAAAAACGTTTTTGTTTATATTTGAATAAGTATCTGATAAATATTGAATTGTTCGAAAAAAAAAAACTGTAATTGAACATAAATAACCCAACAAAAAAACTGAAAAGAGTTGAAATGTAAATGAAAAAAACCATCGTATGTTAGTAACCTAGGTATCAAAAATTAAAGCCTAAAACACAGAAGATTACGATGGATCTTAAATTAATTGCAAAGATCTTGGTCAAAGTAACTAAGTAGGTATGTTAGAATTCCCCTTAGGCACATATTGAAACATAAACTACAAGTTTGCGGTCCACATGACCTGGTCATTGTTAATGGAAGTGAGGGTGTTTAATTTAAGTTTTCCTTAAGTAAGTATTGCATTTAGGAAAGGAATCTTCAAGTACTCATTATCCAGGATAACAAAAATTATGATTTCAGCCAGTCGTTAATATTGTTTAAAGGATTTCATATCAAAAAAATTAATCTTGTTCATAATTGATTTGATGTATAAAATGCTCAAAGTGTCCTTTTCTGGATTTCCTTCTGTTGAGGACAATGGGGTTAAAGAGCTTTATTATTGAGAACAGAAAGGACAAGACCGCAGCCTGGGTCAGCTTTGGTGAATTTTTGATGTGGGTCCTTTACAAAAACAAATCGCGAGCCGCAATATAATGCTCGATTAAAGCCCAGCATGTATCTTAATTACTATCAGGAAAGTCATGAATATTATATTTTTAATTTGAGAGTAGGAGCGGAGCGGGTCCGCGGGGTTGATAGCGTATAGTGGTGGTGTGGTTTAGCCGAAATGAATATCAAGCCCTGCTCAGCCAGCCGTTATGTACCGAAATTGAAATATAAATGGTCGGGTAGCGACATCAAACAACGGCGTCATGTACAATCACCTTGACCGGAGGCTTAGGATGGTCAAAGCGCGTCAGCAGTTGAATGCCAAATTGGGAAAGAGATTTACCTAAGCCGACGAGGAGTTAAGGAATTGCTGAAAGGACATGTGTTGCAGGCGTTTGTTGCTTTATCCGAACAGCGCGCTCCGATTTGTGCATTATCATCACAAAGCCAGAACAAACAAGCATAATAAAAACGACCGCCCGAGAGGCGAAGATCATCGGCCCACACAGACTTCAAAAGCACGAATTTTAAATCCACAAAATAAAGCAAGCTCGCTATAATAAAGCAATTACGGACCCGGACGCCGCCTTTGAAAATTACGCTACCAAAAAATCATTAACCCGGTTTATCAAAATGCATCCTAGACCAACAAAACTTGGATTTTTTGTTGTTCGCCACCTTTCATGTGCAGATATTTCAACTGTTATAACGGGTTTTGTTCACGGAAATATGTATGAAACTGACACTCACAAATGTGTTATTAACGGAACGAAAAAATTATTACTTTCCAACAGAAATCTAAAATTAAATAATCACAAATATCGAGCTTAACTGAAGCTGAAGTTTAACTTTATATAAAGCAATAGATTAAGATATAAATTATTACACTGTATGGAAAAAAAACTAGAGGATTTTTTTACCAAAGTGTTCTCATATTAATTTGTTTTTTCATTGTTTCGAATCGTGAAAAACTTCTTTTATTGGCAAACGTCAGAAAAACGACGCTTTTATAACTAAGTGACAGAAGTAAAAGTTTTACCTTTCGGACACCTTTCGCCTAAGCGTTTTTCACTTTTACCTGACATTTACTAGACAATGTTGTCTGTTTCGATACCTCAGCATTTTCTAAAGCGGTACAGTGTAGATTATCAGCATTCGATATTTTGCACTATAATCTACACTAGTTATTCACTAGTTATATCAATCAACACTTTCGAAAATCTCAACACAAATTCCGAAAGTGATGCGTGCGTTTGATATGATTTTATTGCAAAGCATCATGATTATTTTCAGACATTTGATAATTATTGTGTTGCTCTTTTCTCTTCATCTAAATTGTTTGTAGGTAAAATAGTTTATGTTATTTGGAGTAAGTTTATGTGGCTCAGCTGAATCATTTGCCTCACTCCGTTCGGCAAAATAAACGTTCAACTATCATCTAATGACATAATGTATACTATTTATTGACTATTATCTTAAAAAAAAATTACACAATCATAAATGATAAACTATAAGAAAAGCCATAATCAAAAAGTACTTGCCTCCTAATATGGGTTTAGACAGCTTTTATCATTGCAAACTACGTTATAGCAAAGTGAAAATTTCAAATTTGCATAATTCCTTAGCTAGAAAAGCAAATAAGCGGCAAAATCAACATCATATTTTAGCCTCTTTTACTGTAATTAGTTTTCCACGAGCGTTGGTAGAAGAAAAAAAAAAGATTTTGCTATAGTAATCAAATTTAAACTTCACATTTATTGAAATTTTTATTAGTCTCAATTTCAAATCAAATTTAAATAAACCAACTGCTGAAATCATTTGAAAATTGGTTAACCACGGAAACAACAGTTTGTTGCTATTTGGTGGGCGATATTCAACTTTTTAAGCAACAAATTGGCCAAACTGGTCGTCAAAAACGCAATAGATGGCTTTTCGTTAAAAAATAAAACAAAATTAAGAAGCATTCATATTTTGAAAGAATTTATTACTACGATGCTTGGAACATAGTGTTGTTGCACATGCACATCTTCGTTTTGTTTTCCAATTTTTTTGCATATAATAAAAACCTTTATTATTATGGAGATTTACAGTGTTTTTCTTTTGGTTTTCCTCTTTTGTCAAATGTATTTCACTATTTCTCAAAACTATTTCCCAAATACGAAAAACACTGAATCTGGTTTATAAGTAAATTGAGTTCTTGCCAATGTTTCGATTTGTTAATAAACAATTCTATAAAATTGAGTAAAACCGTTGCTAAATTCTTTTCAACAGTTTCTTTGATAATTTGGAACACTAGTGTAGAAAAGCATTTGTCCAAAAAGACAGCCTTTAATTTTGCCAAGTAAATTTGTTTAAGTGTCGTTTTAGCTCACGGTACATAACTAAATTAAGAAGTCATCTGCGAGAAATAACCCCTGGGTCGTCAACAATACTATAAATTAGATAAGCGTTACCCTATGCATGCTGTACAACGACAATAACAAAATTACACCGTATTATAACAGGACAGACTGCGACGAGCTGTATAATAAAATAAAAAAGCGTCTCATATGGGATTATGCAGCAAATGGTATAAAGACATTGTTGCACATACTGCTCGGAAATTAGCATACAAAGGATGTTGTGCTTTAACGTTTACTTGAGACAATGGAACATCTAGTTCTATTAAGGATAGTCAACGCAAATAAGACGAAACGTGGCGTAATATGCACTTCTATATAGTATTTTACGCCATGAGCTAGCGTTTAATTAAAAGATTCTTCAAACAACATGTTTTTGATGCACATGAAATCTTAATTGAACCTTTAAAGGCACAGTGGATAAATTGTGTTCCAAGTGTAGTTTGTAAGATTGAAGCTGTAACAAAAATGAAATTCTATAAAGAAATTTACAAAACACTAATTAGTTCATAAAATACTTGTAGTTAAGAAAAGTAATTAAATTTTTCGATCGACTCAATGGTGTGCGAGGAAAGTTCCGTGCCGATAATAATGCAATAATGTACCATAATAAAAAGTCAAAAACATTTCAAAATTTATTGAAATAATTTTTAGTCCGGAAACAGATTTTCTTACTTACTCATATCGGTCCAATTTATTAGGACGGTAAAACTAGGTCAAAATCTCCATTTAATCAAATTTGCATATTGGTTCTTTCGCAGTAAAATAGTGAATCGAGAACTCTTCCGATGTTATGCATCACTCGTCCAGCTTCCGCAGCGTCATCTCCACTTTGTTGGAGTTACTTCAGTGAACACATGGCAGAAATCTGCACTAAATTAAGTAAATATCTAAGATTTAGTGAAAAGATGCTTTTCGGCCCACTATAATGCCCACATTTTCGCTCAAGCAGTGAAGGTATTTCTACTTTAGTTCCTCTAATGATATACATTATGAATAGCAGGAATACGTTTAATCTAAGCCGCAGCAGGCGAGCTTAGGGACGCTTACGTCTTATTACAGTACTGCAACCTCTTAACTTGGAATATTCAAGTGAATCGTGTTTTGCAGGGATTAGCAATCTCTGTCACTTTACTCCAACTAACCCCAACCAACTCCTGCAGCCGTTCAATGTCTTTAGGTATGGTTTATTAATTAATGTATCCATAAATTCCATCAAACCTACCAAGTCGTTGCAATTTTGAAAGTTTATGGAAAAGTTGAGAGTTTTAATGCGGTTTCTGGCCACATAAATCCTGCGTGCATTTAAGGTAAGTTGGAAACAAATCCGAAAGCGAATTCGCAATACCAATTTATTAAGCAAAAAGCAAATAACAAATCTAATGGCAAAATGGGGTAATTTATTGCTAGGCTGTACAGAAAAATCGCTGGGTAAATTGCTGTGTGGAAGAAGCGTGGATCATGAATTATTTTTCCCAGTTAATATCGCTTTATAATTACAATTCCATGACAGGTCACGCATCTTATAAATTTTCAAATAGCTTTTGAATTGTTTTTCACCCAGATACTGGAAAATTCTTATATCGCCTAATTTGCTTCCTGCAAAAGTTTTCACAAAGTTTCGACTTTCAGAAACTATGAGGAAATATCCCATTGCAAATATTCGGATGAAACTTGAAAAAGTTTCAATGCATTGTGCGTTAATTTGCATCAAAGACAATCATCGCGAATAAAATCTCAGAAAACTGGTCATCAAAAGCAAATTGCTTGTTTTGAACTTTAAAATGAAATGCTTTGTTGTGGTTTGGAAAATAATCCATCGATTAGCTCTGACATAATGGAAGCGTTAAAGTTATTTAAATTCGGGGAATGTAAAGAGTATGCAGCGTGGTGTTTTCAGACCATCCGAATATGGACAAAATCAACATAATATCAATTAACGCGTTTGGTACCCAAACATCAAAGCAAGCATACAAATGAAACAGGTATGAATAAAAACGGCCACATTAACATATCAAAGAGTCAAAATTGCACGCGAACAAAATAAACTTAATTAATATTAGAAATAGTGTGTCCACATGATAATTAAAACAATTAATAAAAATGATGCACTCATTCTCTACTTTCAGATAAATCTGCATTTTTGTAACGGCTAGAAAATGCAATTGTCATGTGCCAGTCCACGTAGGTGAGTGAGTCATTAATATTGCAAAATTGCAAACGCATTCAAAAATTCGCGTCATTTTCCCCAGATCTGTAATTATTTAAAACGAGTTTCAATTATTTTATGGAGTTTTTATGACGGCGCTGATGTACACGTTTACATTGTAAATTATTCGAGTCATAAATCTTTCCACTTAAAGCCTGTGTTGACAAGTCATATTTCATAACATATTTTTGTTGTAGTAAACTAATTTTAAATGCATTGTTTGTCTTCAACGAAATAAAAAAAAAGTTTAACATCACGAGGAACTTATGCGAAATCGAAATCTTCATTTTGAGCTTTATAGATAATTGGCACTTAGAAGCAAGCCGAAGTCAATTCCCGCTGCGTCCAGTGGTCACTCCAAAAAGCTCCGCTATCGCTTTCAAGCTCATCAGAAAGCTTTCATCGAACCAAACTCCTGCAGAGTCCGTCCCAGTCCGCATACAAACCAAATTGGATTTCCAACTTATCAGTAAGCGAAAGGAACTTACAAGATATATCCTCGTGCCCATTAACCTATCCGGTAGATAAATTTTAAATAACTATAACTTATCATGTGTGCCACTACACGAAGTCGTTCGGATATGCAAAAAGTATTTAGTTATTGAAATCACTGTTGTCACATGCATCAATCTCTTTGCGCACATCCTGGCGCTGATTTTAAAGTGAAATGTAATTTCACCTCCGACACGTGTAAAATTTACCTAATGCTTACCGTCTCATATAAATTCGCTTCTCTTCAGACGAAGATATGTGCCTGTTTTGTTCGCTCTGGGTTTTTAATAGTAGGAAGTCGCAGATGCACCGTTTCATACAAAGCTGTTATAAATGTTGCATATCCACAACAGTTTCAATTTAAAAGAAACGAGATTCTATGGATTTTACTTTTTCAAAATGTGAGTTAGTAAAAAGAGAAACTGTCTAAATCAGTTTTAAACAATTAATGAACATAAAAAGTGCACTTGGTTTAACAGAAAACACAATGAACACAATGTTTTTGTTATTTTAACCAATTTTTTGATTATTCATGATTTTTTAATTTATCCTTGAAAAAAATTTCAACATTTTTTGCTCTTGACATTGCTGTAAAAATTAAGTCATGTTATGATTTCCATTTCCTTATAATGTTTTATTTTACCTCGAAAAGCTATATCATGATTATTATGAAAAAGGCAGTTTGAAAGCAAGAACATTCTGTTAATTTTTCTGTAGGTATATTTAAAAACAAAAGCTCCGAATGTTTCGTATCGTTCTAGAAAAAAAGATATAATGCTTTTAATATTTTTTTTGTATGAAAAGATTGAAGAGTTGCAGAGTGGTGCATCATAATATAACAATTACAGCAAATGAAATGTGAGAGCAAATGGTTTCGACCGCATGGCAAATCCTATTAAAAATATTATTTCAATTTAACAATTCCGTTAACGAGTGAATGCAGCGATTAAAAATAATCGTTTAAAAGCATCGGCTGCTGGCTGCTACTTCTCTGATTAATGCAAAAAATTGGTGTGAGTTCGAAACAGGGAAAGCGATGTTGATATAAAGGATTTGAGAAAAGCCTCGCTAAGGTACTTACTATTAAAGCTTAAAATAAAACAATGTTTTGAGAGAGAAATTAAAATCTGGTTGTAATTGGGAAGATACTAATTGTGGGAAGTTTAAGAAATGAAGGTAACATTGTTTGTCACAACTATTATTAAGACAAATTATGCGATGCATTCTTGGAGTTTATTAGGCGTGCAAGGTGAAGGATGAGTTAGAAAAGTTGAACGTCTGAGTAAATTGTAATAAAGAATGATCCTCCCGTGAGGACGTCATTAGACGGTCGTTTTTCTGTAACCCACTCTGTGTTCATTTTAATTTCATTTAATTAATGAGGAATGTTTTATTCTATTGGAATATGTACTTCCTTATCCTAACAAGGCAAATAGTAAAAAACGCTAGTAAAAATATTCAAATACGAACGCTATTAACCCCCAAGTAACCGCAGCCAGAACTAATGAGTATAATCACCAAACAAGCCAAAAAAATGCAATTCATGCTACTTGAATCAGGGCCTTCTCGCAATTTCTCTTAGAGACATAAAAACTTCTAACTACGTCTTGTTCCAGCTAGATTTTATACAGCGAAAAAAATTAATTAGTTTCTTCAGAGTTAGACTCTATGTGAAATTTCGCCACTTGCCCTCGAGTGTAATGCAAAAAATACACGAATTCGACGTGTCCTCAAGCGGTCAAATTGTAGGTTAGTACTTGAGACGACCCTTGAAGGAAGCAACAGACTCTCGGCGAACTGCATACTTGCAATCTTT
Organism: Tribolium madens; assembly: GCF_015345945.1. Classification (NCBI taxonomy): domain Eukaryota; kingdom Metazoa; phylum Arthropoda; class Insecta; order Coleoptera; family Tenebrionidae; genus Tribolium; species Tribolium madens. The sequence goes on from NW_025401006.1 coordinate 833,999, forward strand.
CATACACTCGAGTTTAAAAGTTAAGCCGCGCTTTAATAAAACTTTGTTTGCTCGTTTCATTCAACCAGATCTTCAAATCAATGATCGATAACAATCACTCCTCGCGTTATACCCTCTCATCATAAAAAGCTTCAAACAGAAACACAATCAGATAAATTTGAGGGCTTTGCCCCAAAAGCTGCTATCTCAGCTTTAGTTCTTTTTTTAAAGAAAATTTAGTTTGAAAGTTGACCACAATGCAGAGTGCTAACCCAGTGTTATCATAAAGCCGGTCATTTCTCATGTTAATGATGGTGGCATTAAGTCCTAACAACTAGGATGATATTTCGCTCGTGTCATTAAAGGTGGTCGAGCATAATGAGGGCAAATTGTTAGAAAATTGGCTTATTAAAACGCATTGTGTTCCATCAAAAGGTTAAAGCCCCATCAATCACACTATTAATGCACAATTTCTAAGGGTCTGTTAATGAAGTTACGTTTTATCAAGCTCCTTGGATGTGTGCCAAAGGAAGCTCTCGTGTAAAAGCCAACAACTGTGTCAACTCATTTGCTTTGACTTCAGAACGGGACAGTACTGTTGTTGCAATGGGACGAATGCCGGTTAATAGGGATACTAAATCTTGTGCAAGTCGCCGGTTTTATTTCTCTGGATTTCCTGATTGAGTTTATACGCCGCATGGATTCCGTATATTTGAGGGTTTTCAAGAGGCAGGATTTTATAAATAGGCGAATTCCGGCAGATTACAGAATAGCTACAAAACTTTATTTACTCACAAATATAACAAAAACAACTTGTTTATGTTATTCGCTTTTCCATCCGTTTTATCAATGTTCAAAAGAATTGTTTTTCTTTTTAAAAGTTAATTAATTTACGATTAATGTTACATCCCAGAACTGGCAAAAGCAGAAGCATCGTCTGGTTTTTATTGTCGAGGAAAAAATTACGTTGTCATTAAAACCGGCAGGGATATTGAAAGCTAAAAAGTCGAGCAAATAACATTTTAAAAGAGATGAATATTTGGCGTGGAACAGATTAAAAATAAGTTGTAAACTCAAAGATATTGCTTAAAAGTTAAAAATCTCATCGGCAAACCTCTGAATTTCCACTTCTAAGGAATATCTCCGAGGATCTGCATTTAAAATCCTCGTCTTTTTAATTCATCAAAGAGAAGTAAAATTTCCAACTCCGTCGTCGGTTAACCTCTCTGTAAAGTGGTCATTGGGTCAGTTCAAAGCAAAATTTCAACGTTGAATGATCCCGAGCGTAAAAAAAGGGACGTACCTTATTGTAAGGTTAAACAGTGAGGAACGAGAAGGGCTAATCAACAACTACTCTCGCCATGAAAACTTATCCACTTACGTACTAATTATTGCTGGTTTAATGCGCTCACCCCTCGGGTACCTAACTGCAGCCCGAGGGTTGCACGTACGCAGAAACTAATTGTTAAAACAGTAATGTTAGCATTGTCCACAGCGGCAAATTTATGCATTAAAACTTCACCTGCATTTAAAGCTTCCACAAGCAATCGCCCCGACTTGAATGCATGCTAACAACAGACGCAGCGGTGGTAATTTCGTTTCAACCACTCCCGGTTAACCACTTAATTAAAATGACCTCTTTCAAGCAAAACTTTGCAAGAAGTGAGAATTATTTATTTGTCTTAATCAAACTGCTGAGATAATATGGTTCGTGTTGATCTATTAAAGAAGAAAAAAATCACTAGCACAAAATTAGACTTTTACAATCTTTTTTTTTTTCTCTTTTTTTGTTCTTTGTAGCTCATAGAAAATGTATTGAAGAATGAAGAGTATTTGTGCTAAGTTAATGAAGTTTGAAATAAATTGCTTTATAGAGAAATTCTTAAAGAAAGCCGCATGAAGTAATGGTATAACCAATTTAAATTAAAATTAAACTTTTAGTGAACAAACTGTTGCCCGTAATCATTTTTAGTAACACTCATGTCGTCAAAATTGTATTTATTAATAGTGTGAGAAGAATTTTATAACATATTGAAAGGTAGAAATCACTAACTAGTTAAAAAAAAACAATAAACACGGCATTTTTTAATTTTAACAAAAAGAAAGAATGTTTGTATTTTATATTTTTTAATAAAACCTTTTTTTACTATGTTAGAAAATAATATATTTATGTAGATATCGAGAAAAATATCTTTATTTCTGTCAAATTCTTTGAAACTAAAGTTAAAGTTCCTCCTCTCGAAATGTAAATTATACATACATATAGATTTTTGATTGCTGTTATAAATCAACTATTGTATCGTTTCACAAAAATTGTAATTATATTTATTTTTTGTGATAATCTCCGAACATGTAATGACAATAAATTAGTAGTTCAAATTTAAAATGTTACATTGTTTCATAAATACAGAAAAAAAACAAGTCATCTTAATTCTAGTGAAATAAATGTACAATAGTAGACACAGAAATAAGGCTAAGTAAAGCATTGAGTACAAAAGGAAAATAAGCTTGTTATTAATTTTGGCTCTGACTACAAGCTTTTGCTTTTATTCTATTCTTTAACATTGTAAGAAACACCCTGTATCAATGCATTATTGCATTGTAGACATTATAGAGTCAGTAGGGGACAATGGCCAAGTCTAGAACCATCAATACTAAAACCACCCTTAAATCGTTACAAGACTACTCCTGAATCTGCTGATATTGCTGCACTTATATTGGCTTACCAATGCCAATGTGTCTTTAGATTTTTCAGAATAAAGTAGATTTAAAGTTGTTTTAATAATAAACTACTTATAATGCGCTATTCTACTACCATTTTTATCCAATAATATCTTCTCATTTTTGTCCAATAGTTTATGTTAATATAATTAAAGTAAAAATACTTCCTTTTAAGTAGTAGTAGTAGGTGAATAAGAAGTATGGAACCAAACGGTTTTTGCTTATAGTACATTATATTATAAGTGATAGAAATGCATCATTATACGCGAGTGAAAATTTTGACTGACGATTGCGCTTGCGCACGAGTGGGAAACTTCTCACGAGTTTCATAATGGCACTTTGATCACGTGTGATATACGACGTTTTATCTTACAGGTGCAACTATCCAAAAAATGAAGTTTCATTCGAGTAAAATATTCACCTATAAAAATATAATAGTTAATATAATAGTCAAATTTACTCACTTGTGAGTACTTTATCTCATTTGTGAATAATATTTGATTTCTATCACCGAAAACAATGGTCTAAGGTAGCTCAAAAACTCAACCTGTAAGATAATACTATTTATTTTTTAGAAAAACTAATTGATGAATAATAAAGTACTATAAAAATGTGACGTATTATCGAAAATAAAATTTTTCTAGTTTTACAATTTTTTTATTTATTTTAAATGGCAACCCACTATAAAACCATTTTTCTCATATAATCTAAGAATTACAACTATCTAATTTATATGTTTTTTTAAATTTTATACATAAATTGCAATTTTGACAAAAAAAATCACACAACTCAAGAGAAAACAAAATGTCGTTCTCAAAATACGAACACATTTTTTATATTACTTCAATTTATATTAATCATTATTTTCTGAAGGTAAATGATTAAAAAAAACCCGCTTGGTTCCATACTTTATATTTACCCTGTATGTATAGTGTGGTGAAACGACTCTTGTAAAAAAAATAAAAAAATCGATATAATTTTCATTTTTTTGGGGCTTATCTGCTTGGTCAAAGATTAATTTCTAACATAAATTTAGTTTAAAAAAATCAAGTATGCCTTAGAAATTTTCAAATAAACTATTTTTCTGTAGAGTAAAGTGCCTTATGGCAAATACGACAGTAAGTTATTAAGAAAAGTTTTTTAGCATCAACTTTTGGCTACTACACCAAATTTGAAAATCATCGAGCAACTATGATTTTAATTTTTTTTTTCGAAGCTAATTGTTTTTGATTAACTAAAGCGTGTAAGATTTATTATTAGTACTAATAATCTTATTGTAATGTTTTTAATTGGTAATAAAAAAACTGATAAAAACAAAATTCTTTGATTTGTGAATTAATAATAAGTACAGTTCCGGAATTAAAATTTCGGGCAGTATTTTTCTGTCACTTCAAAAAGTTCACTGTAAACTACCTTTTATTGTAATCATGACTGACATTTGACAATTAAACTTTTCTGTCAGTATTTTTGAAAGTAAATAAGTAAAAAAAAATGACATAAACATGACAAAAGTAAAAAATGAGGCTATTAATGTAAAAGTTGTTTTAGAGTTTACATTATGAAAATGACAATACTGCCCGAAATTTTAATTTCGCAACCGTATACATAAAAAAAAAGAAAAATCATAGTTGGCCGGTGATTTTGAATTTCAGTATACGGGCCTAGATATTGATTCTAAACAACTTTTCTTAATAACATTCTGTCGTATTTGCCACACAAAAAGAAGGCATTTTACTCTATAGAAAAAAGGTCTTTGAAAAATGTTCAAGGCATATTTGATTTTTCAAAACTAAAATTATGTTGAAAGTTTGCTTTTAAAGAAGCAGGGCTAAAGGCCAAAAAATAATAATTTAAATCAAGAATTTTTATCTTATACAAGAGTCGTTTCACCTATCCGGGGACACTACGTTTTCGTTCATTAGAACTATAACTCTATAACCTAAAGATTTAAGGTGCTGTAATATAAAAAATAAGTAATCATAAATTTCTCATCCTCAGTTGTGTCAAGAATTTGTTTCGTGTAAAATTATTATTTCGAGACCGCCGAAACCGCCAGTAATCCTATCTTTCCGACGAATCTGAATTGAATCGGGAGTTATACTCGGGTGTATCGTCGCGCCAATTTATCGGCAACCGCGGGCTATTTCCTGAAAGCTAATGGTCCATTTTCATAGCCCATTTTTTGGTACGTCCGGCAAGACGGATTTGTTCTGAAAAAATTACCTGAACAAAATATGGTCCAGCATCGCCGAAATCCCAATAGCGTCATTAAAAGGAGTTGCGTGATGTGAAACCGGAAACTAAGTCAATTCAATCATCGCTGAAGGACGGTCCTTTCGACCCGACTCGTCCGCCAACTCGATTACCAGCTTTAAGCATCGGTTTACTTTTTATTCCGGCGAGGATAAGAATCCGGATAATCGAGCAGATGATGCTTTTGGGGTATGTGCTCGTGTGATGAGGTTAATACGTTAATGGCACTGTTATTATGTCTAATGTGATGCTGGAGGGATCGTTTATATTGTGACTAGTATTATATTATTTCGTTCAGGTGCTGCTTTAATGATACGGTATTACTGTGGAGTTTCTTTCGAGCCACGTTTGTAACCCGCTATGTTACAAGGAACATGCACGACTCCTTATTACAGAGGGCTGTCAGTTAAGTGCGAAACGGGAAAATTAGGAAGTCAGTTCGTGTTTCCTAGTCTGCACGTGCTCGAGACTTCATATCAACCGTTAATGCTTAGGTAACCTTTAAAACATTGACTTATTTCAATTTTCGCCATTGTTCGTAGAGGATAAATTGTCAAGATGCTTAATATTGTTTACGGACTATCCGATAATCTATGAACAGTCGCCGAGGTATAATTTGTTTTGCAACTTTATGTTTCTCGTTTGTTCCGACCAATAAACTCCAGGGTTGCATCTTGAAATTGTTTACTAGTGAGCTAAAAGCATTAATAGCTTCTCTCTTGACTTTAATTTAGAGCACATTCTTAGCAAATTAACAATCAAAATTCATTCAACTTAAAGAAGGGTTTTAAAGACAAACGATTTCGTACAACAGCTTTGCTCAAGCTTCAGACGTCGTTCCACAAAAAATTTCCTTTTATTGGAATACTTGCTTTCTGTTTACTACATGTCGTCAAGTTGGCATCAAAGTTTCTTCAATTAATTCTTTACCGAAATGACTTAACATCTTCACGAAATTAATGCTTCCATGATGGCAACTCTCTTAATGGTCCATAACCAGTTAATGAAGTCATGGAGGCAGCCAGATGAGCCTAAAAGTACAAGCCGGATTGCGTGAAGTATATGCTTCGAATCGCATTAAATTAACTTGATAATGTCATTACCTCGTCGGTGAAAAATATCACACGATTTTATTGAATTTTTTCTCAAATATTAAAAAAAAAACGTCATACATATAATTCATTAAATAATCAATAATCATAATTTTGGCAAAACAATTAATTGGTTGCAATTAGAAGAATCCAAACAAAAAATTGAAAAAAAATTAGATTACATCTTTATGACAAACTACCAATAACTGTAAAACTTTCAGACTTGGATTGCAGTTGCTTACTTATTATATATATATTATTGTAAATAGAGACAGTCGTAAGAGAAAAAGATTATTTTTTGCGCAATTAGTCTCTATTCGATTGTTTACTACGTCTGTTTCCAAGACAGTAAGTTGTAATTGTTCGTTGCTATCTCAAACTCGTCGGTAAGTCTTTTGTTTATTGTTGCTAAGTCGGTAAGCATTCAAAATCGTCGCCAAACTATTTTGGCGTACTACAACATTTTTTGGATATTATATTAAAAAAACTAACAAAAATCAATCGCAAAAAAATGTCATATGCATCAGGAACGTTACCCTTCGTGATGCTTAATATACCATTTCAGAATGTCGTAATTTGAATTTCTATTGCAATTGGCAACAGTTTAGTAGTGCATATAGTTTTATGTAGAAAAAGCTAAGACATCTTTTAGCGCAAAATATACATATTTAAATAATAAACAAAAAAATACTAATTTTCTAAATTCACATATGATGTTTAGATTACTCTATTTTCCACAGCAAGTTAAAACATCCAAACGCAGCAGTTTGTATTTTAACTGCTTAAATTATTTCCCGCTAAGTCTTTTCCCTAATATAAGTCGCTAATAAAATACCAAGAATAACAATGATCAAAATCCTCGGAAATCCCTAAAAGCTTGAAGTTTCAAGTAGAATAAACCCTAGTAGACGTTTTAGTTTTATTAACTATTTTGCCTAGTTTAGCAAAGTTTCGAGATCATTGAGCATTAACCCATCTGAAATAAAACTACGACGGGAAAATAGATATTTATAGAAAAGCTTCGAGACACACAACATTACACAATGTGGCATTTTAATTAAATACGAGTGTTACAAAAACTAAAAAAATCCATTTTCGACGTGGTTTTAATTATATTAAAAGCAGCCGTAGCTATCCTGCTTCGATTAGTAGGTATGCTTTCCCTGGGGATGTAATTTTACAGGTTTCCTTCGCATTTATTTGTCAAAGCAGTAAGGCGGCCGCGGATCCAATTATCCATTTTTTTTTCTTAAGTCACATACCTGAACGTGGATCACACTTTGTCATCTTCCCCTGACTGAAATCCTTATTTATATGCGTTCATCCAACGTGCACAAATCACAAACGAGCATTCCATGTTTAGTCAGTGTTGCTCCGTTTGTTAAGCAGGAAGCCGAATTCCCGGCTAACAAATTGAGAATCCAGACAATAAGAAATGCGGAGTGAAGCCTGCCTGAAAAGCGTCTTTTTCGCTCAACAAATTATACTTTACAAATAAAATGCACATGGAAGACAGCTGAAACGAAAGGATCTTTCTCCTAGGACATATGTTGACGCGAAATTTTATGACCGGAGAATTTATTTCCATTACTGGAATAATGGATTAATTCCGAGAAAGCAGGCGGAAGTTTTACAAACTGAAAGAACTACATAAAAATATTTTCATCGTGAGATTAAGCCACGAAATTAAATAAAATTTTGTATTTCATAATCTTTTACGGAGACCGTGCAATTATAGATTCATTTAATTACAACCAAAATCATAAAAAGAGAAAAGATAATCAAAGTAAGTGAACGTAACGAATGAAATAAACTTGGAGCTCCAGCTTCGCACCGCTTGAGGCAAAGTTTTTCTCCTCTAGCTGATTGGTTGACTTATTTAATTTAAAAACCCATGTATGATTTGAACGTACAAGAACTTACTAATTGGTACAATCTATTCCAGGGTTTAGTTAGCCACAAATTGTATCTGGTAATAAGGATGTTTTCTTAGTAATTAGAAAGTTAGATGTCTCTTGGATAGTTACGAGTCAACTTTTTAAAATGCATTTTATGTGATTCCCCCTTTAGAAAATTGACACACGTGGAAAGGAAACGAATACGGACGTGACTGTCTTGTTGATGTAATTTTGTTAAGAATGTTACTAGAACTTGTAAGCAAACAATACGAATTTTACACGAAAAGACCGAGAGGTTAGTTAGAGTCGCTGGAATTGAGAATTGTGCTAACTGTTCGATCTGCACCGTCAACAGTCTTGCGACAGAAGAAAGGAAAATAGGAAAAAAAAGGTAAATGACAGATGGGCGGTTCTCAAGACATGCGAAAAATGATTCAAAATATCATTTATTCAAGTTGTCAACAGAATTTAGAATTTTTCTTGCATAACTATCTTTGTTCCTTGTAGTGAGTCATCTATTGATACAATTCGATACAAATCTTTCTCAAAACCCAAAATTGAGTAATTTTGACAGAATTTTGGCCATTTGTTCCAGAAACAAAAAAAAATCTTGGGAGACAATGTTAGGCTTTAATTCACACAGATTGAGGATAAAACGATAAAATTGTTTAAAGTATTAGAAAGAAAAATGGTATTCCGATTGCTGTGTAATGATTCATTGTTGCAGTATTTCATTTTCGAAAAACAAGTTTCAGCTGCTTGAAACGCCGGTAGAATACATCCGTTATTGATATTCATGAAAATTTGGGGCAGCTTGCGTGTTGGTGCTTTTATGTGTTCGGTAGCAAAGTCATCACATTTCAGGAATGCTTTCTATGCTTTACGAGATGCAGGCAATGTATCGTTCGTGCTTACGAAAATTCGATTCTTGTGTCTGTCAGAACGCGAATGAAAGAGGCGCCACTGCAGCGATATTTGTTTGACAAGAAGCTATCAAGGAAGGGCCAGATCGAGAGGAGTGCAACGCAGAGACGTGATGGGAATTCGCAACGGTAAACATTTCCCATGCGAGTCGGGAATAAGGTCTGGCTTAATATTGCGGGAGAGCCTGCAAATGGAAGAACGGGAAAGAACGATTAATATCAAACCAAGACAGGAGCAACAAAAGGGTGCAAATGAAATGAAACGGCGACTCCTGAAACATTCAGAAAGCTGAAAGGTGATGCCATAAAACCAGAAAGATGGTCATAAATCTGCGGTACCTGCAGGTGACATCTTCGTTAGGACGCTTGTTATACGCACTCAAGAAACAGCGGTTCTGCGGACAGGGATTTCATAGTTTCTTTTAGTTGTATCCCTGAAGACGTAGTAGGGCCTTATACTTCTTAGCGAAACGACGCCACCTGGGAAATTCGTCGGTGGGTCGTCAGATACACAAAGCCCGGATATCCCTCGTTATCATAGTTGTAATCCCGGGCGACCAAGAACGCGAATTTTTCAAATGGGATGGTAAATAAATTCGAGTGTTACAAATCTACATCTGCAAATAAAGCCAAAAAGTCATGGATAAAACCATCCACTTGTCCATTGCCGACTCGATAAATCCGCTCTTTTTCTACCTAAAACAACGAGCACGGTGTGTTTCCAATGTTTTGAAATGTAAATGCCTTAAGAGCAAACCAAACCGGAATGACCGAGTGGACGGCCTTTTTCTTCGAGTGGATGAGGGGTTAGCTAATGCAACCGAAGGGCGGGTAATTATATTCATGTCATGTCGACATGTCACTTTCATAAAGGGCATATGTCTCTGCGTGCATTTTTGCGGGGGAAGCTTGGGGGAAAATTGTGCAACACGCATTCCGCAATCAATCACGAAAAAGGGGGCTGATACCAGAAACGTCACACTTTTAGAATTTCTACCATTGCGTGAGCATTTTTTGATAACATTTACGGCACAATGATAAGCAAAGTATTCCACCAGACGGTTTACTATCAATTCGATATCACAGTGAAAAAAAACGAATTTTCAGATTCCATTTATTCGTGGAAATATTTCGATAAACATTGAAAAATCATGCAAAGCATTTGTAATAATTTATTTAGTGATTGGGAGCGTAGTAATGCAGCTACAACAGTCCTCAAAATAATAGTTGAAAAGAATTTGTCACAAAAACATACTCAAATTTAATATTTTTATTAGAAAAAACAAAAAATAAATGCTGCAGTCTATATTTACTACGAAGGTAAAACATATTTCAAAAAAGTTTCTAATTTTCTAATTCATCAAGTAACGTGTCGTAAGGGGAGGGGGGGGGGTCTTTGAAGTACCTCAAATAAATAATGTTTAATAGACATATAACTAAATTTTAAGTTTTTAATAACAATGTTGGTTTTTGTCCTTGGCAACTAATGTTTTCAATAGGTACAACTGAAATCTTTGAAAATCAAGAGAGTGAACCAAGTCATTTTTTTATATTTGGAGTTTTTGACTTAGAACTCGTATGTCTAGGAATACTTTAGATTGGTGAAGAAGTTGAAAAGTGCTCTAGTGAAAGTTGCTGTTGCCGTAGATAAAGTAAGGAAACGTGTATACGCCATAAAGCAACTTAATATTCAGTTCGCACCCCATAACTCCATTTCAGTGGGGTAGGGCAGTGGAAGAGTACATTTTAATTAACTTATTTAGACCCCATTAACTGAACATTTGTCAGCTACATCTTGGGTAAAGGGTTATAAAACGAGAGTCCTTGCTCCCTTCATAAAGAAAATTACAATCTAGAAATACAAAATAAAGTTAGCTTTACGAAACTAGGTTAAGCTTTCTTGAGTCAAAAGTAAAGTTCTCGACGATAAAATTTTTATTGAAAATTAAAACGTTTCCCCTTAATAAGAGATAATATTTTATAGGTGCGTCTGTGTTTACGAACAAAGGGAACTGAATCAAAATTCAGTTTGCATAATTCAACTCGACGTGTGCTAGTTTATATAGACGTTCTGATGAATGCCGCCCTTCCTCCTGACTGTCATTCTGTCACGTTTTTGGTGGAGGAGTCGTGATTGATTCAAAACGCATTATCATAAACAAGAATGTGATAAATTTTAGTGCCAATAATTATGTTCTGTGATCTTAGCAATGTGATATATTGTATGCACATTTGGTCTGCATGTTCTACTATTACTGTTGTAGAAGAGAATGTATGACATAGCGACCATTGTCAAGCAAGGACGTGTATACCGTCAATTTAATCCATATCTGAAGAGTTCTTACAAGACCAATAAACACGAAAACATTTCTTGTCGATGGCTTGTATTGACTAACAATGGGTTAATAGTGAACTTTACAAAGTGCACAACGAGAAAAGGTTTTTAAATTTGCAAGTCTATGTTGCATAACGAAGTGAATGAGTGAAAAAGTCGCCTTATTGAAATAAGACGCCTTGCCACAATGAAATTTTCGTAATACACTTTAATATTCATACATTTTGACGAAATATTCTTAATGTAGAGCGGCAAAGTGGTTGGAAATGCGAAATTTGTATTTACATTAGTTATCTGTAAATCCGCTAGCGGCTGAAGTGCGGAGCGTTGAAAAAACTCTCCGACAGAAAGATTTCAATAAATTTACATAGACTGTCAGTTTTTATTAGTTTTCTTCGGGTTATTTCGAATCCCATTTATTTTTATTAGCCCTCTATGGCTCACATAGCTCGCTAGAACATTACGTAATTGATTTTTCCTGAACTAATTCGACCGGAATGTGCTGAATACAAAACATGATATCGGACGAAAGACCACGATCTTAGAAGGCGCCTCGTTCATTTCCTTATCTTTTTAATTGCTCCTCCACAGCTGGGAGGCATAAATTCTTCCGAAATGTGCCACTGAATACAAATTAAGCCACGTTTTGTTCCCGCAGAAATTAACAGTGATTTGGTCATTGTTCTCGCAACAATTTTTTTACCAATTTTACAATCCGATAAAAATTTTACACTTACTTGTCCATTTCTAAAGCCAATTTGCACTTACCTGTAACAAAAAAAAAAAACGTAAATCAGTGAATATAAATTAGACTGATACAGAAACACTCAACAACAATGTTTACATGAAACATGAGGGTGGTAACTTGGAACAATCACAGTTCAGTATGAGTGACACTTTGTTAAAGCAAATTACTGTTGAACGCATTCATGATCATGTGTGAGTAGACCCCATTTGTAATCAAAGCGCCAAACAGATAATCATTTTACTGAAATAATATCAAATGGACATGGTTCAACATTGTTGCAAGCCAGAAAATTAATTTTCTAAAGCAGCTGTGTAAACAAACACTATTCGCATTCATATGCAGAAATTTACTAATAAAATTTAATAATCTAGTTCTTTATTAAATTACAAGCGGGCGCTGTCTTTAGTCTGTGCCTTGAACCACAACGTACTCTAATTAAGAATGTATAAAATCTGTGTTTTTCTGTTATGGTGAATTATAAGTAAACTATTTGAAAAAAAAATGCAAAACAAAAAAATATATAAACATGTTTAATTTTCAATATAATCTGCAAATATAAATTTAATAAACATTACGTTTGTAATTTTACGCCAGGCTTTTTTTTTGTTAGAATCCGCTTGCGTTCGTTGTTACTCGCAAATCACGTGGCGGAATTAACCAATACTGGCTCGGGGTATAGTAATTTTATCAAGTGATGTATCAAAAGTTACAGATGCAGAATTACATAGATTTATTAAAGCAACCGAATTTTGTTTCAGAGTCGGCCCTGACACAGAGAGATAGATATATCATATAATAAGTCGTGTAGTCATGTGTAAGTTTAATTCTTTAAAATAGTTCATTTCAACTGTCACTTTTTGACACACGTTAAAACATTACTTTTCTGAGGCAAGTCGTTGAAGATAGCACCATTAGTTTAAATACAGAGACAATTTGGCTTCCGAGCTCATGCGATATCACCCCCTGTGACCACATTTAAAAAACACAATTTACAAAACTCCTGTTGCTGATCTAGATGATCTACATCAACGAAATATTATTAACACAATTAAAGAAATTACCTGATATAATCTAAATTTAACAAACCGGGGAAAGTAGGTTGCTTAAGTAGTATCATCGGTTACTATACAGGATGCGCCAGAACTCGCGCCCCAGAGGAAAATGCGATATAAAGTAAGATAGCAGGAACATGAAAAAATGTTTAAGAAAAATTATCTATAAAAATTTCGAAGTTATGAGGGTTTAAAGTTTGCACTTTGATTCTATTTATTTCTGTTGGAAAAATAATTTTCCAAGTTTTTTTGCTATAGGCTATTAAAGAGGAAACAAGGAAGCTGTAGCCTAAATTGTAACTCTGTTCAATATTATTTGTGGCTTTTATTGGCAAAATTTTTGTACCTTTATTAAATAATTGTAAAAAACATATACAAGATCATCAGTATCATTAAATAGACATGTCAAATGTCAAAAAATAATTGTCAAAAATTTTTGACAGATAGAATTTTTTAAACATTTTTTTCATGTTTCTGATATCTTATCTTACTTGAAATTTTTCTCTGGGACGCAAATTCTGGCGCACCCTGTATATGCGAGTAGTTCTATTACACAAAATTAATAGAAGGTATACGTGAAAACTTTGAAGACCACCTATGAATCAAAATTCCATTGCTTACATGACACATACATACATACATATAAAAGACATCCTATAGCTATTAAGATAACTAGAGTTTTATAGACAGTTCAAAAATCGAGGTCGTAGTTTAAATTCGAAGGACCGGAGGGAGCGAGAATTTAATAGGCTGAGATTTTTAATCTATAAAACTCGTGTTGTCTTCAAATCAGATATTTTACTAAATTCAGAAATTATTATAAAGATGTAACTCAAAATAATGTCAAAATTGACAAAAAATATGCATCAGCGTATTTTATACTCATAAGATACATTGCTATCGACGACGTACTTTATAGATGAAGCGTATTTTAACGGCAATGTAAGAGGTAAGCTGAAATGCACCATAAAAACAGTATAAGGTATTAGTGTTGGAAAAATTGTTTTAATTTTTTTTAATTATTCAGTTACAGACTACATAATAACTATTTTCTTTTAGATCTCTTGGTGACGCAATGAAATAATACACACTATCTTCCCAAATACCAAATGTTTTTTTTTTTATAAACACGACGCGTTTCAACCACAAAGTGCTTATCCTTAGGTGAGAATTATAACTGTTTCAGTTGAAACGCGTCGTGTGTATAAAAAACGTTTGGTGTTTGGAAATATTCCTAAACACTATATTTATAGTGTGTTAACACACATGAGGATTGATACTATTTATTAGTCAATAACAAACCTGATATTTCAGTAGGAGATATAGTTTTTGTATAAAAAGCGCCAACTTGGAGAGTATTTCTAATTCAAAGTGCAATAAAAAGATGTTGCATTTTAGCGTGCTATGATTACAATATCCAAGATTAGCATATCTTGCTTTCCATTTTAATTTGTACGAAGCCCTTGTTTGGTTTTCTCGCTCCTAATTACAATTGCACTTTTGATTACCTTGAATTTTCTCCAACGCGAACAATTCTGATTTTGTTGCAAGCGTTAAGATAAAGAGATGGTATCGTCCCCTCATGGAATCACATCCCTGTTCGGTGCGTAAAGCTAATATACTCAGACAATGGCTAGGAAAGGCGACATCTGTGCAATTATGAGAAAGCGAGTATCGTGCTGTTATGGTCTCCTTTATTGCAAATGCCGAGAATCATGTAAGAACAAATAACATTGCAAACTTAATAATGTTAGAAATCCTCGACACTGCATCGTGTAATGTCATACGATTGAAAAATTAATAAAAGAACTGTAGAACATTTCAATAAACTAGAGTGTTTCTGTGCGGTGTAAAAACTCGTCGGGAAAGCTTCTTAAGTCAATAATCTAGCAAATGATCGCATTCTCCTGTTTGATAATAATGTCGTTGGAATCGGACAAATATTGCTCCCCTTCCGATAGAATTTGAATGGTTTTTGGCGAAGCAAGGAGCATGAAATGATTGTAGGGGACCGCACAATCATGAGTCAACGGAAGGCCAACATACTAAGATGCTAAATTGGGTTTTCTGTGTGAGATAGAGTGCAGGCAGGCGTTAATGCTAGGTATGAATTGTAATAGATGTGGGGTCAGGTGCGGATGCCTTCTGACAAGATGACTGCGACCGCAGAACCCACAGCCTCGAGGGCCACCTGTGAGAACTCAATTAGCTATTTCAAAATAAACATGTGTGCACATGCTTAGCGCCTTCACAACGCACCTGCCGCTCATATTTGACTCTTATTACCAAATAAATTCTTCACGGCTCAAAGAAGCTGACGCAAATCTGCTCTTCCAGGATTTAGTTTGTTTTACAAAAGTTTTACATGAGAGTATTTGAAAACAATAGTTAGGTGAAGCTTTTTATCCTCTTGTTAATACTAGTTAAAAGGTTCTTATTCCAAGTTTTTATCGAGAACTCATTAATATAATTATTAATTCACTTTGACTGATTAAAGTCATGTTCTGATCGATATTTCTTCAGAATTAATTACTTTTTTTCCTTCATCTATTATTACATAAACGTGGTTCAGAAGCTATTTAAGACATTACTTCCGTTACGCATATCATTAGCAAAAGAAAAATTAATTTTTATTTAAGAAATTCCATGTAATTAAACTGACTGTATAGTTGCACGGTTAATGAAACCGCGTTAGAAAAGTTTTGTCATTTATTGAAGTTTAATTATTTCAAGAAATGATATCAATTTTTACTTGGAAATATTCACATTATTCATATTTTTATGCTAGCTGGTTTTATGGAAAATCCTGCATTTCTGAGATTACTAGATAAGCATAAATACACTATTTTAAGCAGAACCCACAAATCGTCACAGTTTGAAAAAGCTGTAATTTTAATATAAAAAATATATGGGGACCTAATTTCAAAAATACTATTACGATGCCATTACCGTGGCAATAAATTTCCCAATCCAACTAAATCAAATTAAAATTACCCCCACATCGTACCGTTTCCAATACAAGCTTTTGCACTATAAGCTACACCGTCCGTGTCAAAAACGGAAACATTTAAAATTATTAATACCAAGGGAAAAATCGAACCGCATGAGTGTGATGAAGAGATAAAACAGTTTAATTCCTAAAGGGTAATGTAATTTTCACAAAGAAGATAAGATCCATATGGTGATTCCCAGTAAGATCCCATGCGGTCCGTTTTATAGCACCGGTAGTAGCCGGTGTCCGCAATATCCTTGCTTCTGTTGTACATTCACAGTTTGCGTTATCTCCCCTAACTCGATTACAAATTGTAGAGATGATATATTACTTGAGGATATTATATATTGTTTGATTCTTCGGACAGGACAAACAAAACGAACAAATTTTCCTCAAACTGAAAGTTTTATTGAATAACGATTACATTAGTCGCTGTCCTTTCCAACGTGTTATCACACGTAGTTCTAAAATGTCCGTGATTCATAGAGGTTTTCGAGAGCTTGACGGTAAAAGCTGGTCCCAAAGACTAAATGAAGCCTAATAGTCGTTAGTTTGAATGGATATGGTGGAAGTTAAATACTGGTCCTGTTATTAGAGCGACTAGCACAATATTTACTTTAAGAGTTGATTGGCAATCCTGATAGACCTGGGAGGGGTAACAATATGGTCGACTAATCTTTCAAATTAAGTAATTAGGTGACTAAAGAAGCGTGTTTGTCGATTACCTGCGTGATGTGATAATATCGACTCTTTCAGCAGAACCTTTTTAAATGAGTGCCATTAATTCTCCTCCAATTATAACACGAAATGGTGATATATCTATTGACTGGGGAAAGTTTTTACGTTGAGAGAAGTCTGTCTATAATGGTCACGATATACTAGTGAAGAGTGTGTCGGTCAGAGTGGCCATTTTGTCATGATAAAGTCACTCAAATCCAATCTTACCACTTATTTTTCATTAATCAAGTTGACCCTTCTCTGATTCAATAACAATTCAAGCGGTCGTTCATTCGATTCCAATATACATTTATATTGGGAAGGGAGTGAGTCATAATACAAAAATTTAGGCAGGTCATGCAAGTGTCAGATCTCGAGAGATGCTTTTCCTCATCTGAACTACACACAATGAAAAAAAGTAATTTAATACAATATGCCAAAATGATCGTGGCTCGAGAGGGGTAAGAAAAATACAAATTCAGTGGGGTAAGTGGCAAAGCATAAGGGCCCTATTTTATCGAGTGAAAAAATGACTAGTTAGCTACGAACGAAACACACAAAGAAGAGAAAACGGTTTCCCTCATATGTTAATAAAAACACAAAAATATTTTAAGAAAATATGAGACAAATATTGGGTAAATCACTTTTCTGAACAGCTGTGTTTATGAAAAATCTTAAATTTTCTTAGTGGAAAGTTATTTTTTTCACATTTATGTGATGCTGGATAAACTACTAGTTTGACTGAATCGTTATTAATAAATAAACAGTAAAAAAGTGTTTTTACGTAATTTTATGTTATTATTTTTATTAAGCCTACTAGTGATTTTTGCATTAAAGAATAAAAATTTAGTGTATTTGTCTTTTTTTTGTTGATTTTGACACTTTATAATCAAATTGATTGCTGGAAAAACTAGAAATAGATATTTCTAAGTACATTGTGAGGTGTATAAAACTTTTGTACGATAACGTTTTGGCATGTTCAAGGTTCAGTGTCAAATTTAATAGGTAAAACTTTTAAGAAAATAAAAAAGGGTAAAAGAGCCGTAGAAATATCTTTGTCAATTTTGAGGCGCTCGGTAGAAATAGTGATTTGTTTTATTATTCTAGAATCCTGACCAGATAATTACAAGTATTTTCTTCTGAACCTCTGTTTCAAATACAAAGTAGTCATTCTCAGATGAGAGTCCTATTTAAAATATTAGACAAATATTGGGAAAATTCACATTTATGATCATCTTTGTTGGCAGCAGCTCGATTCGAAGTGAAGCGATGCGATTAAAGCTATCAAAGCTAGGCTGTTATATAGACGAATAGTGTATATTAGTCAAATTAAGCTGGAGGCGGCTGCATAGACCGCAGGATAGTGCGGGCGTGAATGTGAGGGCCATTAATGCAAACTCGGCCAAACCCCTCCCCTGGGGATCTATCCTCTTAGTGGAATAATCATCGTTATCGTTTTTATCACTCCATAGCCAAAAACGGAGTGAGTCAGCGTGTCTGGCAAAAATTTATTTAGCACGGAAATATTTCATTGGTCAAATCGTGATATTTCCACTACAAAATACGAGTGATTTATAGGAGTGTGCAAAGGCGAGCGTGGAGATTACTTTGTGGTGGCACCTTGGTGCTGGACATGTGACGCTATTGCTGCACCGCCACGTCTCACTGCTCGGGTCATTAATTTCCCCATTCGAGAAAATTTGTGAGGTCTTTCGGTCATCCAATAATGATGGAGTTGACAATTAACTGCCTTCACGTGTGGAACCCGAATCCCTTGTGGACCGTAAACCTGGAAACTCGTGATTTCTTAAACATATTTTCTGGAAACATCATCTAACGTTCATCAACGTAAAGAAAAAGCTCTTTGTACAATTTATCGTTTTCCTTTCATCACTTTGTTCAAGATAATAAAGTTTCTGCCTACGATACCACAAAGACAGCAACCAGTAACATAGTTTGCACTCCCTCAAAGGTTTATATCCAGTTACGAGTTATATTTAACATATTTTGCTCTATCCGAAACTTTTACACCATTCACCGCAATGAAACTCATTAGAACTAATTGTTATAAATTACTTAGTCTTTCGTCTTTCTACCTTGTGTTTAAATAGCTCAAAGCTAAATCAGTGTTGAGGAAAAAGTAGCAGCAGTGTTTAAAACTGAAAGCAGTCAATGTCTACAAATAAATAGTTTGTTCATCAAAAATCCTATTTTGTTTTATAAAACCCATTAATCCTTTGAAAATCTGTATAACACAATCAGTGTTAATAAACATTTACAACCAAGTTAACTATTGCACTAAATTGTAAAATGGCGCTTCGTTAGCGTTGTGTAATTAGTGATGCCTATGATAATGGGGTACCACACTATAAAAAAAGGAGGCAAAATTTAGGTTTTATTCTTCGTTGTTTAATAGCCATATAACTAAAAATCGATTTTCAATTGACCTGTGAGCTTTTAAATAAATGTAATTTAAACAAGTAATTATTGATCGACTATATTCAAACGGTATTATAAAGACGCGTTTGATGACGTCGTGGGTCCACGCCCAATCAGCAAACGCTCTCTTACCGACGACTCTCCATCTTCCATCGCATCGTAGGCTGGAGCTTGGGGTAGAGGTTATGTTTTTATGTTTAGTGTTGTGCGTGTTTTGGACGCACAAACACAAAACATATGATCCGCCGGTTTTGGCTGATTTTGGGTATTTCTTCTATTCCCATTCTGGGACGCTCACGTCATCACTTGGCGCAAATATGGTGTGTTTGAAAGTGTGTTTATTTTCAACCAAATTCAAAAAAAAATTCGTATTGAATGCACGGTTTCGTAAAAAAACTGAAAACACGTGTATTTTATTTTTTTATGTAGATTTAATTTGGACAATAAAAAAATAATAGTATAGTAATCCATTGTAGTTAATTTATTTAAGGGTCAATACATTTCTTATTATCTTTTGACGTGTCAAACAACTAAACTGTTCCACCATTCAAATGGACCATTGCAATAGTGATTTGTTATTTTGATATTTTAGTAACATTTTTTTTGACACAGCACTATACTTTTTATGGTATAGTTAATTCGTAAAAATTCATGTTAGCTTCAATTCACAGAAAACACATTTTTCACATTTTATTCTTCAGTTGCATTTCATTAAATCTGGATTTCAAAAATGTGTATTAAAAGAATTGTGCTACGGAATCGAATTTACATAGTTTAATTTTGCAATTTTTAAAAGCTTCTCTTTCATAGCACACTCAAAAACCGTGAAAATAAAAAATGAAAAAAATATTCACCAGCCTCAAGACAGCTCTTGCTGAGTTTCATTGAAATTGGAGTTTTACTAATTATATTAAATAACGCACACTATCTTCCTAAACACCAAACGTTTTCTCATACATGAATTATAAATCTCATCTGAGAATGAGCGCCTCGAAATTGACAAAGATATTTCTACGGCTCTTTTACTCTTTTTTATTTTCTTAAAAGTTCTACCAATTGAATTTCACACTGAATCTTGAACATGCCAAAACCGTTATCGTATATACCTCCCAAAGTACTTAGAAATATCTATTTCTAGTTTTTCCAGCAATCAATTTAATTTTTATAGTGTCAAACTCAACAAAAAAACTAAATTTTTATTCTTCAAAGCAAAAATCACTTTTAGGCTTAACAAAAATATTAACAAAAAATTACGTAAAAACACTTTTTTACCGTTTATTTATTAATTAATAACGAGTCAGTCAAACTAGTAGGTTATCAAGCTTCACATAAATGTGAAAAAAGTAAATTTCCACTAAAAAATCTTAAGATTCTTGATAGAAAATACTCGATTGAAGTCAAGAAACTTATGAAACGTAGTTGTTGTATGTAAAAAACCTTTTAAATTAAAAAAATACTTAGAAACTGTCTTTTTTTCTTGCATCCGTTAATGTAAGTCGTGTTTGTTTACGCTCTGTTAATATGCTTATTAAAGTCTCAAAAATCTCCGTATAGAAAGAATAAACTAAAAATAATGCAGAATACAAATTTTTTCTTTACAAAAAAAATCTAACAATTCTTTCCAACATCGGTTAATGGTGCATGACAACACCATCCTCCTTACTTTTTGCTTAAAATGCAGTATGGCTTCGTCAAGACCTTAAACAGGTGTCTCGTCATAGTCTGCCGCGCTTATAAAGAACTGCCCCCAGGATATTAAATTTCCATTCACAAAGGGATATCTCATTCAGTATTAAATTCAATTATACGCCCATCTCATTTGCGCCATACGTCACTATACGTCATACTTTCGCATGTGCATGTCGCGATTTATAGTACCATCTATGCAAATACTTGGCCGGAACTCGCATTGTTAGAAAACCTCCTCTCGAGTTTATTATTCAATTAAGTCCTTTCACATCGTGCTTATGCTGTTCACTGAACAATGATCATGGTCGAGATTTTATTTTTACAGAGCTCGGGAAGGGGAATGAATTTTAATCCCAATAAAAATACAAAATTTATTAAAGTAAGTGGAAGCAAATAAACAGACGTTTCTAAGCTTTAAAAAATTTGAACGGTTATTCAAATGTGTAGCTTAAGACTCAACGTTAATTGTTTGTAGCTTTAAACATGTAACATTCGAATTTATCGCAAGCGAAAAAATATATTTTGGCATTTCCCCGAAGACATGAAAATATGTTTGGGGTCGTATCCACGTTTCCAACATAAAGCATAGGTCGATATCTCTATCGATTGGAAATATAATTTATTATTATCCCGTTTTATAGAATAGCACCCGCAGTTTCTTTATCAGACGAGACGGTGCACAGAGTTATTTCTTATCGGGCAACTAGCAGGCTGTCGCTCTATAAGTCTTTCTACCAACAATTTAATCTTTCGACTTACACTTTTTGCCTTAATTTAATCCGTAAAATATTAGGTAACGTCACGACGGTTGAAAAACCACCATCAATGAACATCCGCCGCATCGACTGTCTTTGAACGCAAAATGTTGAGGTAATTATCCTTTGAACCATCGTAATCGAGTCATATATGGGGAAATTGCCTTTATAGTCGCGATCGCAAGACTTATTTTTGATAAATCGTGACACATCAATCCAATTAGTTCGACTGCATCTCCCAAATGAGTCTCCTAAAAAGGAAAATTCGCTTTGAAAATTGAGATTTCTTTGGCTGGCAATCGAGGAATATATTTATGGCTGGTGATACATAGCCGTCTACTTTGTGTGATATATTTGCGAAAACAAACCAAATCTTGGGCTTTCTCATATGTATAGATCAAAACGCCACAATATATTTAAGTGCCAACCTGTTGACATTTATTTAAATGTGCGTTTTATACGCCGCTTTTTATCTAGTAATGCCAGTGGTTAGATGCCACTAAAATTCTAATCATTGGTGATAAACTTCACATAAAAACGTCCTAATTGAAAGTAATCACCAAGTTGGCAATGGCACTTTTTTTGTCTAAGCAAAATAAATTAAATTCCATTGCATTCAGACTCATTTTTCAAAGTGAAACGTCGTCTTTCTTTCTTATCGTTGGTCTTTAAGACATAAAGTACATAATTGTGAAATATGGACCGCGCGTGTTATAAAATCTAGATGGGGGGGCCGCTTGGCAACGTAAAACACATTACCTCCCTGAGTGCTTTGAGTTAAAAAATGCATTCAGGGTCAAAATGACGATTTACAATTAACAAACGTTGCCGGTTTAATTAAACCTGACAAGCATTAATTGAATGTCGGTCTCAGTTGGACTAAAACCTTTCATCGAAGAATTCTTTGTAGTTTTGTTATTATTGCAACAGATAATAAACGTTTGTTAAACAGAAAATCAATAAATCATCCCCAATGGAACCTTTTCCTATGTCAAGTTATTTAGTAACAATCAATCAATCCATTAAGCGCTAATTTCAAAATTTGTACAAAGTGACATCATGCCACACGCCCGCCTGAAAAGTTTGGTGTTATCTTAAACTTCGTAATGAAACGCTAAACAAAAAGTTAAGCACAGTAATTTACAAAAGTTGTGTGTACCCAGAAAATATCTGCCTAATTTGTTCCAAAGTTGAAGCCGAGCTGTTTAAAACATTTTACAGAGGGTAACCTCTGGAAATAGATCGACAAACTCTCCAATAAAAAGGGTATTAATATAAATATCCCTTCCGATTTAATAAAACTTCTCAAACTAGTTCGCAAAGAACCTGGCGTCGGCGAAGCAAAGTAAAACAAGAATGCCGGGCAATATATTATCTAAGACTTAGACGTCTGCAGTTTCTCGATTGCAAATGCAAGACTAAAACTCTAGCGGTGTTGGGGGTAAACTGATATTGGTGCATTCGGCTATCAAGAGTTTTCAGTAAATGCTTCGCCTAGAGGAAAATTTACAACAAACTGGATACTATAAAGTTTCTTAGACAAAATGTACACTAGTAAAACCGCATGCCTGAAACTTGAATTTAAACTAAATGATTTAAGAATTTAAACCAAGTAAAGCCGGCTTTGTGTGACAAAAATTTCCTCAGCCACACGTTGCAAACTGCAATGCAGCCGTAATTGCGGCATTCTGGACTACAACAGAAAGATTTGTATAAAAGAAAAGACGCCCAAACATACACCTTTCACCACTAGATTGGATTGTTGCAGATATTTGAAAATATATGCTTTGGAGTAGTGACTGGGTTAATCCTCCACCATTCCCCCTCCCACTACTTTTAACTAACATTAAACATACATCCCCAAAAAGTTGTACAGATCTTCAATTGCTGCAAGAGATAACATTTCGAATCAAAAGCTCGTTGTCTCCCCGAAACATCAAACTTTTATTTTTAAAACAAGACGTGTTTCGGCCACAACATAATCATCCTCAGATGAGAATAAGACTAAAAATTATTACTATTCTCACCCGAGAATGACCACCTTGTATGTGAGAACACAACGAGTTTTGGTTCACACCAAGGAGCTTCCTCGACAAAAACGTAGATTCTCAAATATGCCATTTTTAAAAATTAATAATTAATGATTATACAAAATCTTATACGTCCCAGTTAAAATAAAAAAAAACTCTAAGTTTAGTACCTACTTCCAACAAAAACTTAAAATAAATCAAAAAATTTATTAACGTATATTTAATTTTTTGGAAGCTAAAGACATAAACTAAGTAGTCCATTGTCTTGTATAGTTTTATAAACATTTGGTCAAATCAAGCCAAAGTATTTTGGCTTGATGGAAAACTTTTGTTCTGAAAATCTCTTCTCTGTGTGATATAACTTTGTCCATTTGTTGTAGACTTTAGAAACAATAAACTCGAGAATATGGTAATTTGAATTTTACAAGCTCTCTAACACCATTAAATATTTAAAAAAACGTAGTTATAAAACCTGATTAGTTCTAAAATACAAAACTGCCGAAAAGTTAATGTGTGTACTACCTAAACTTAACTTGAATTTTTAAGTATGTAATATAGTGTTAAAACTCTAAAACAGCAATTAAGCTCGACTTTCTGCACTAAAAGAGTATGAGTTTGAATTTAATTGTCTTTTTACAAGTTACAATTTGCTAGCTAATAAAAACTTTCAATAAAATATTATATTTTTAACTTGAAAGTTGTAAATGATTGACGTTAAACCTAATATAAATCACAACTGATGTGATAGACCCCTTTGTTGTCATAATAACATGAGGTTATCTCTACCGCTTTGCAAATATAAATGTGATTATATGCGTCATGTAAAGGAATATTCAACCCTAGCAATTATAAATAGCCAGAGGCTATGTATTAAAATGAACCATCGCTTTGTGGACGAACGACATGTTTGCACAAGCCTCGGGCAGAGTATTCAACCGTTAACCACTTGTTACGATCCCATTGTAGTTATTCTATTACCTATACCACCTATGCACTCACAATACCAAAAATGTAATCCTTGCTTATATGTCAATAAATTAAAGATGACCGCCGTATTTGCCGATGATAATAACAGTGTAATCCTGAAACAGTTGTGTGGTCGAGCAGGTCTTCCGTTGCTTGTAGCGTGATTTAAATTCTTCGCCTACTCTACCGCCTCGAGATATTATTATTTTTAAAGAGAAATGCGAGAATTCAACGTTGTCCATTTTAATAATAATATTTTTTCATGTTTACAGCGATTGGTTCAAAATCAGTGAAATGAAAAGACTTGTTAAGTATAGTGATGAACAAAAGAAGCTTTGCTGCGTAAGCATCTTAGTTAAAATGGGTTGTTAGAAAATAATTTTACTTGCAAATTTCAGCTCACAAAGGCCGATAATCCATCTTTTGTGGACTATTTATATGGATTTATAGCGTGGCATCGTAAGGGACTTTAAAAGGCAAGTAAGTGGATTCCTCCTTTGAAAAGAACATGGTCAGAGTTTAATACAGGATATTTTCCACATGAGTCAACAGAACTCAATTCCGGAACCTATTTTATTTTCACCATTAATTTTCCCGAGAGAAAAATATGGTAGGAAAGATATTCCACGACATTTCAGTAAGAGTGAAATCATTATTATAGGAACGGTGCATAAATCGATAGTCTCGACTGGGATTTTAGGTGCGAGGGAAATTAACTCGATTTACGTCCCCTTCGGTGTCCTTGTATTGACCTAAGCACGCTTTGATACGTCAATTTGGGAGAGAAGAAGAAAAAAGAGAAAATGTTTATTCTAAAACTACAATGCGATTCAAAATATTTTCTTAGTTTGTATGAGAAAGGGTGATGTTGTCTTGGTGTTTATACATCGGTGCGATTCCTCTCGCTCATAAATAACTCCTAAGCCTTGATTAAAATCAAACTTGGAAAATGTAATTAGAATTGCTGCAAAGGTACTTCTAGCGCGGTGTATCAGAGGCCGTCAGTGTGAATAATTTTTCTAATGAATAAGAAAGTCCCCAGATAAATGAACGTAATTCCCTCGGAATGAATTCATGCATGCAAAACTAGTGCAAGTGGATTTAAAACTGTCTGAGAGATTATTATCGCGCCATACAAATGTCAGAACATTTGACATCCGTAGTGACAGTGTAAAGGCAGCCCAAGGAGTCTTGTCTCTTTGATTAAAAGCCCCTGGGCTCCCCCTCTTATTAGACTTGGCCTTCTCGCCCTAAATGGGGCCCTTATATTTTTATAACAGCCACCGGAGCGCCGCTGCGCGCCATATAAGATTTTAAGCGAGGAAATAATTCAATATAATTGTTTCATTTAAACCGGAAATCCTACTAATCACGCGCATTTATTTTAGGAAGAACTATGTGTTTGGTAATTAGCTTAATGAGGTGTGTGCTAGGTCAGAATAGGTTCAATAAAAATCACTAATCTGTGTGGAACGATTATGTCGTGTTTAGTGTGAGGCGTCGGATTACACAAGTCGAATTAAATTCGATGAAACGTTGGTTACAACTGCGGTAATTAGAATTCCACTACAATAGAACAATTTACACCAAACATAATGCACTTAAATGTTCCGGAGTGAATCATATCTTACAGATACAAGTTAGCAATGAGAAGTTGTAAATGTTCATTTTAATATTTATTCATAAGAACATTACAACTAAAAACTCATCTCAGATTTACGAATTAAAAGTGAAAAACTTGAAATTGTAAAGTAAGCCAAAATAGTCCGCAAAAAATTACTTTACCAGATTCATATGTCAATATTGAAATCGTCCGTAAAATAAAAATGATCCATAAAGTTGACAAAACTGTCCATAAAATGTGCAATGTATTTTTATATAATTTTAAAAATTCTTATTTCCAAACAAGAAAAGTATTTTTTTAACTCATAGATTCCAAATTTCTAATAAAAATATACTTGTTATACAATTAGTTATCATATTCTTTAGTGTCACAAACGTGAAAACACCACTAGTGTACATACATCTTTTCACATGCAAATATAATAAATATTTTAATATTTTTCACACAACAAAAATAAACATCATTACTGTAAATTGCTAGCTCACAATCGGAAATATTTCAAAATCCTTATTTATCTTTGTTATTAATAGACAAAAAGCAATAATATTTTACATTATGGTAATTTTAGAAGACTACGCAGTAACATACAATAATATTTAGTTAAAAAAGTCAGTTTATATGTTTATTTTTATTTAGAATATTTTATATTCCGTATTGTTGTAACATTTCTACAAATATTTAAAAAGTTGGGATACCTAAATTATACTCGTAATTCTCAACAAATTGCCAGAAAGAATTTTTTTATCCTTTTCTTTATAATCGGTTAAGAGAAGTGTTTCTCTAATGACATAAAAAGCTGAAAAAAGCCCTTATAAGCGTGATTACGCATCGATATCTACGGATTCCGGAAAAATCATCTGCTTGCCGGACTCGGCAATAAGCACAAGTGTACGAAGTACGTGAGTTCGAGTTTGTTGGGATGGCAAAGCAAGTGACAGTTTCTCAGATAGGAGCGATATATGTGGTGCACGTAGAGGCCCTCGGATGGCTCCGACGCGCCCGGAATGGCCAACCGGAAACGGATACGCGCCCCGGGCTGCCGTAAAGATTTCCCAATCCCACGATTTTTCGGACTGAACTTTATTACCGGAGATTCTTAACTTGTGTACGTTCAATTATTGATGTTCGAAAGAAACGAATGCATCGAACGAACGCTTGCAGGTATCGGGGGTTTTGTTGCTTGTGCAAACTGAAGAGGGGGG